>NW_007255466.1:176186-183881 GCF_000164805.1 Carlito syrichta
TGTGAGACCTATATTCTTCTTTTGGTTTTTCTTCATTTGTGCTGTTTTTTCCCCCTCCCTACTTTTTCCTTCCCTCCATATCACCATCTTCTTTAATTCTGTTATTCAGGGCTTGAGGGATTGCTTTTACTTCTGTTTGTTCAATCTCCTATTCTTTATGTATGCCCTCTTACTTTGTTCATTTCTGGGGTGCACCATAGGTTGGGGGTGGTCCTTTTTGCAGTTTTGAGATTTACTTAAGGGGGGAGCTGTGATTCAAAATCTATTTGCAGGTCCTGGTATTCGCTGACAGGTGTATGGATAATCTGAAACCCACTTCCCACTGCCTTGGAATCTTTCCATGCAGTGGGGCTGTTGGTTTTCTCCCTGAAACAAAATGTGGTTATCAGAGGGAAGAGAATGGAGCAGACAGTGGGGGGAAGGGGAGGGTGGGGAGAGAGAGGTGTAAGAGGGGAAACAGATGAGTGTACCAACAAATGGAGGGAGAGACCTAAATTGAAACAGATAAAAACAATAGACCACAGCTACATACTAACCAACTCCCATACCAAAAAAAAAATATATATATACCATGATGCTAACATACAAGCTAACCAACCACTTTATTGGTGTGTTGTTCCTCTATACAAAGATATGGTTTAAGGAGAAAAGAGAAGAAAAGGAAGAGGAAATGAAACGGAAAAAAAAGGAACAAAACAGTAGGAATAGAATTAAGTCATTAAACTAACAGAACAAATCGAGCACACTCTGAGACTTTTCATTCAAGTCCAATGTCCTTTGAGCCGTGATTCCTAGCTTTCTTTTCAAGCTGGTAAATTAGCTTGCAGTTAGGGTCAGTTGCCCCTGGCCTGCTGTGAAGGACAGTTCACATCACCCTCCATTCACCACTCAAATCTGGTCTGTGTCTGTTTTTCAAGCTTGTTTCTCCCGTTTCGGTGTTGTTACCTTGAATTGCCAGCAGGTGGTACTACCTCAGCTGCTCACCCCAGAGGGGATGGAGCCGGACCGGGGTTGGGCAGAGGCTGGAGATGGAAGCCTGTTTCAGGGCACACGGGAGGAGATCCACGGCTGGCAGGACATCACAGTGGCAGCAGAGGTGGCAGCAATCCCAGCAGATATTGCCTGCAAGGGCTTCAAGGACTGATATCGTGGATCACCTCAGGCACAGGTGGCACGATGCACTATGGCTGCCACAGAGGCCGCGGCGGTGCCGGTGGCTGCTGTGTCTGTGCCTGCAGTGGCTGTCCAGACTGCTGTGATACCCCAGCAGTGGTGACGGCTGAGTTTCGTGTGAAGAGTAGGCTGCTGACATTGGGGTCCGCAGCCCCCAGGGAGAGAGACGGAGACCCTCTGTGTTCTTCTTTGCAGAGGGTTTCATAGACCAGGTTACCCCATCACCATCTTGCTGGAAGTCTCTGAGACTTTCTATATTTCTATTTGTTTAAAAAACAATCATAGTTATCTGATAGTTTTTATAATAACTGTTTTGATGTTTTTGTTGAATAATCATAACATTTTAGACTTTTTTGTTGTCATTTGCTCTTTAACTTTTTCCATGCAAGTTGAATTTTTTCTTTTTTGGTTCTTCCTATAGCAAATAATTTTGAATTATATTCTGGACCTTTGTATATTATATCATGATACTATAAGTATAGCTTAAATATCATGAAGAATATTATTATTATTATTATTATTTGAGTTGGAGTCTCACTCTGTTACCCAGACTGGAGTGGAGTGGCCGCTCCTGGTCACTGCAGCCTAGACCTGCTGGGCTCTGGCGATCCTTCCACCTCAGCCTTCCAAGTAGCCAGAATTACAGGCATGCAGTACCACGCCCGGCTGATTTTTTGATTTATTGTAGAGATGAGGTCTCGCCTGCCCAGGTGGGTCTCAAACCCGCAGGCTCAGGCAATTCACTCACCTCAGCCTCCCAAAGGCACAGGATTACAGGCTGAGCCACTGAGCCTGACTGAATATTATCTTTTTTAAGCAAGTAATTTACCTGATAAGATTAAAGCCACAATTTTGGATCAACCTGTGACTGTGATTATCACAGTAGTTCCATTTTCAAAGTCTTTTAGAGCCCTTTGGATCTGTCTGTGGCCCCAGTTGCCAGTCTGGAACTTGAATGGTGGCTTTTATCTTGATTCAGTTCTCACAGTTTTTGGTTTGCTTCTTTAGAATTATATCCATATAAATGCAGTTTGATGGTGAGCCCATGAATTCTTCAACATTATCATGGTTTTGTTTAACCAAGTTTCTGTCTTTCTATGATCTTCTTGGCATTTTCCATTTTTCTGGAGCTATTTTCTTCAGTTCTCCAGTCTGAGATCTGGGACTGTAGCTAGCCTGCTGTGTTAACAATTGCCCATGACTTTAACTGCTTTCATGATCAGGATATGGGAGGCCAGAGAAAGGAAAAAACAGCAATGATTTGCCTCATTCTCTTGGGACCACAGATCCTCATATTACTAAGGTGATATTTCTCTTCTATAAGAATTTTATTCCTCACTGCTCTATTCCTTGCATCCAAATGAAGTGTCATAATTCCATTCTACCTGGAATTGAAACAAATTAATCACATATTTTTAGAAACTAAATTGGTGTCTTAATTTTTTTCTAATTATGCCTTGCTGCTTTTTTTCAATGTTTATTATGAATGAACATCTTCTCTCTTATTTGGAAACTGAAACCCATCCATAATCCTTTGTGTATTTTACATTTTGAAAGTTGAATTTCCAAGGATTTGCCAAAGTTATTTCAAGATGCTAGCTTTTAGTTGTTCTTACACATACTCTTGGAAACTCTAGGACCAAATCTCTGGGAACCTACCACTTTATTATCAAATACTGTTACACAGAGGTAGAGAACTGATTCCACCTGAGTGGCTGCTCACTCACATGTCTTACCTCAGATGACTGTCTTTATCTGCTTCCCTGAACTGTATCTACGAGTAATGAAATACAAAAAAAGTTTATAATTAATTTGCTATAGTATAAAAATATTCTATTTTATTCACACTTAATATACTTATTTGACATAATTTGGTGTGTTAAAGAATTAATTGATCAAAGAGCTTCCCAAATAAGCAAACAAGAACAAATTGGAAAAGAACAGGAAAAACCACCCTACCCTACTTCAAATTCCAACACAACCCCAACATTCTTCCTTATAAGAATAATTAAAAACCCCATAATTTGGTCACAAAACAACATTATTATTTTCTTATGAGTTTTGGTAAATTGCAAACATGTCACAAATTCTTCGTCTCTTTAATCTATGTCCTTTTGTAGTGACTTTGTAACTTTTTAAGAGATGAAATCTGTTTTCCTACTGTTTAAATCTGGGATGGTTCTGAGACTTGCTTTGGCCAATAGAATATGGTAGACGGGATGCTGTGACAGTTGTAAGTCTAGTCCAAGAGAATCTGCATGTTTCTGTTCATTCCCTTAGAACCCTGCTGAACCGCCACTCTATTAAGCTTGGGATAGACTGTAAGTGAATTAAAGACCATATGGACTAGAGATGAGCCCTCTAAGTTGAGCCCAGCCTCCATCCAACCCAGAATTTGGTTGCAAATTCATGAGTGAACCCAATTTATATTATCTAAGCCAGGCTCAGATTTTGCAGAATTGTCATCATTCCACAGATATAAAAGCACTAATAAAACGTGTGAACACAACGTTTTTTTGAATGCTCTGTTATGCAGCAAAATCAGATGGATACATTAGACAAGAACTACTTTATTGACAAGTCCTTTCTTTCCTTTCCAAACACAACACCACACACACACACACACACACACACACACACACACACACACACAAACACAGAGAGTGAGAGAGAGAGAGAGAGAGAGAGAGCGAGAGCAGATTGTTTCTAAATGAGCTGCACTTAGAAGCCCCATACTGCAGTTCCCAATCAAAAGAATGGCAGTTCCAGCACCTTTGTGAGTCTGCCAGTAACCATTAACACAGCTTTAGGACGCTGACAATTTTTTTCCATATATTTTATGGCCCACATTCAGCCACTGAAGTCATTACAACCATCAAAATGGCACAGTGCACGGATCCCCATCTTTAGCATACATTTCCCTCTGAGAAAAAAAAAAAAGGAGACTGACTTATTCACAATGACTCCACTGATTTAAAGGAGAAAAAGAAGCCTGTAATTGAGACTATGCAGTCAGTGCCATCCAGACTCACATTTGTATTCTCAGTCCTAATTAGCTCTTTTGGAGCAGATTGTTTGCAATAAGCTCCAGAAAATTGAGTATGATTTACTCAAGGTAAACAGGGTTCAGTTGTTAACCTTTCAGTATTTAATGAGGCAATATCTTAAGGATGAACAACAGTAAACAAGGAAGCCTGTCAATAAGAATCAAGACTGTGCCAGAGTCCAATTTTACACCAAAAACAAGTCTCTGGAGAAAAACAATTCCTCTGGCATGAAGTGACAGTGCAGAAAGTTCTACAAAAAAAGTATCATCCCAACTCAAAGCTGATAATTCAATTTTGGGGCATCTAATATTGAGAGGCAAATAGGAAGAAAACAATATTCCCATTCTGCTGCAATAGGTAATGAAAAAATGGTAAATAGCCAAATGTGACAACTAGGCTTCTGTCTTCATAGAAACATGAGAGCATTCTGTTAGAATTGTGAATTTTAAATACTATGGAGATTTAATATCTAGTCTTAGACATGAATCAAGTCATTAACATAACAGGTGATCAGAGCGAGACATGGTAGCCTCTCAGACACGCTTGCACATGGTTGCAGGATTCCCACGCTCTGTGCTCAATGAGAATCTACAACTAATCCCTACCACTCCTTGTACTCTTCCAGCTGAGTCTTCTACACTGGATCCTAACACTTTCCTGAGTAGGCTTTGTATTGTTGCATTTCCTTATCTTTTACCTTTCTGTTCTCTCTACCTGGACTACCTTTCCTGGCTTTCATAGTCTGCTCAGTTTCTACTAATCTTTAAACTCTTAATCAAATTATCTCTTTACCAAAGGATAATGAATGTCTTCTTCCTCTGTGTTTCTCTGACATATGTTTCACCTGGGTTTCCAAATAGACTCTGAACCGTTAAGAGGCAAAAATGGAGCTACTATTTCTGTATCTTGTGCTCCAAGGTCATAGCTGTTGGAACTGAATTAAGGAGATGTGGAGTATTGGCACCTTCGGTAAATCTCAGAACATTTTTTACATAGGTGCAGAGAGAAAAACTTGCACAAAGAAGATGAAGACACTGACCAACTGAGAACAAAAAAATGACACTTTTATCACAGTTCTTAGGACATTTCAAATACAAGGTAAAAATTTAGTTTCTGCTTTTTGCTTGATTGATGGACTGGATTGGTGGATTGATTGCAAAAATGACTATAATTTTTCCTTCCTAGTATCAACACCTCTTTGTAATTTGATTTTCAGCTTCTTTCAACAAGAAGCAAAGTCTAGTTCTCTACTCTTTGAATCTGGGATGACCTTGGAACTTACTTCCCCAATAAAATGCAGTAGAAGTCATTTTGTGCCAAACACAAGACCACACTTCAAAAGGCCTTGCATTTCCTTGCTTGTTCCCTTAGGAAATTGCTCAGCTATTAGGTGAAACATCTTGAGCTAGCCTATTGGAATATGGGAGACCACATAGACTAGAAATAAGCTATCTTGGCTGGGACCATTGAGACCAGTCAGCTTGAACTGACCTAGCAACTGAATACAGAGGCATGAGTAAATGAAGATAATACCAGAAAAACAATGCAGGCAAACTCAACCCATATTGCTAATCCACTGAATTATGTACTACATAAATAATTTTTGTTTAAAGTTACTGTGCTTTGAGATGACTTGTACTCAGCAAAAAATTAACTGAGACAAATTGTCAAATGCACAAATATTGATCTGTTCCCACAAAAGATGTGCCCGGAAGGATTTCTTCTTTGTTATTCAAATAGCCTTCCTGATCCTGGGCTTTTGAAGTTTTCTCTCTCTCTTTTTTTCTTTTCCCTCAGGCTATTCAGTTTTTTAAATACCTCCACTTCTTCTCCACCCTCAAATTTCTACCATTTTAAAAAGTTTTCTGCTTAGGTTTTTTATTGTGTTTCAAATTATTGTTGTCTTCTCCCTGTATGTTCTAATTGAGGGCTTCTAATTAAAATACAGAAGAGGAATAAGTGAAAACTGCCAAATAACTGCAAGACTACCCTTTCCATTGCCAAGTATTTCATGCTAAAAAAACAACTGAAAAACAAAATAAAATAACAACAATATCAAACTTCCCAAATCTTGACTTTCACTTACATTGCAGCTGTTATTCTGAATTTGTATACTTTACATATAAAGTATACTATTTGTGTACTTTGCCACAGGAAGAGTTTGTTGAATGTCTTATTCCCAGAAGATGATGAAGAAACAAAATTCCTACCTGCTATGATATATCCTCATATAACATTTTAAATCATTTAAAGAGAGTGGTTTTCAATTAATAATATATCTCCCCTGCTTTGCCATCTCCAACTCCAACAATGCATAGGAAAAAGTTGTGATGAACCACTGAACTTTCCACATAATTCTGTGTTTTCTAGCATAAAAGTAGCTTGGAACATTTCTGGTTCTAAAATTCAAATTTTAAAAATTACATTTTATCCATAAGCATTTCAAATTTTGATATGCCAAATTGTCTAAGACATATCAGTTTACATTCCTGTGTAGGAATGTTAATATTCTTGCTTCATCAGAGCACTGTTTTTTGGCAACATTCTTTTTTTTTTTAATCAATATTTTTTATTGTGGTTTTGTGGGGTACAGTTAAGGGTTAGGCGTACAATTATGTTTCATTCAGGCACCCTGTTGATAAGAGGTGATTCCCCATCCCCAGACAGATATTTGCTACTGTTAATCCCAACCCCTCCCCCCCATAGTTTCCCAGTACCATCAGTCATTTTCTTATAGTATTACATTGGATGTTCAAGGTCCATTATATGAGTGAGAACATGTGATACTCGGATCTTTGTTTCTGTGAGAGGTGACTCAGTATTATAGACTCTAGTTCCATCCAGGTTGCTGCAAAATTCATGATTTTGTTCTTTTTTATGGCTGCGTAGTATTCCATCGTGTATATGTACCACATTTTTTTAATCCAGTCCTCTTTTGATGGGCAGCATGGTTGTTTCCAGGTTCTTGCTATTGTGAACAACACTGCGATAAACATACATTTGTAGGTAGCTTTTTTATAGAGTGATTTGAGTTCTTCAGGGTATATTCCCAGTAGGGGGATTGTGGGGTCATATGGGTGGTTGATATTTAGAGCTTTTAGGAATCGCCACACTGCTTTCCACAGAGGTTGCACTAGTTTACACTCCCACCAGCAGTGTAGAAGTGTTCCTTTCCGCCACACCCTCTCCAGCAGTTGTTATTTTTTGAGTTGTTGATAATTGCCATTCTGACTAGAGTTAGGTGGTATCTCATTGTGGCTTTGATTTGCATCTCCCCGATGATTAGTGAGGCTGAACATTTCTTCATGTGTTTGTTGGCTGCTCGGATGTCCTCTTTTGTGAAGCATCTGTTCATATCTTTTGCCCATTTTATAATGGGGTTTTTTGTTTTTTTCTTTTCAGCATGTTTTAGTTCCTTGTAGATCCAGGATGTTAAGCCTTTGTCAGACCTGGTGTTGGCAAATATTTTTTCCCA
>NW_007255466.1:184156-185542 GCF_000164805.1 Carlito syrichta
GAGGCCTTGTCGAAGATGAGTTGGTTGAGAAATTGAGGTTTTGCTTCTGAAATCTCAATTCTATTCCATTGAGATTTATATGCCTGTTCCTATACCAATACCAAGCTGTTTTGATGATTGTAGCTTTATAGTAAAGTTTGAAGTCTGGTAGTGTGATACCACCTGCTTTGTTTTTTTTGGCTGAGGATTGTTCTAGCTATTCTGACATTTGTGTTTCCATATGAATTCCTGTGTTGTCTTTTCTAGGCCTGAGAAGAATGTTGCTGGTAATTTGATGGGTATTGCATTGAATTTGTAGATTGCCTTAGGTAAGATGGACATCTTCACAATGTTGATTCTTCCAATCCATAAGCATGGGATATTTTTCCACTTGTTTGTGTCATTTTTGATTTCTTTGAGCAGTGTTTTGTAATTTTCATTGTAAAGGTCTTTCACATCTCTGCTTAGGAAGATGCCAAGGTATTTCATTTCTTTTTGTGGCTATTGTGAATGGAATTGTGTTTTTTATTTGGGTTTCTGTTTGTTTATCATTGGTGTAGAGAAATGCGATTGTCTTTTGTACATTTATTTTGTATCCTGAGACTTTGCCAAAGACCTTTTCAGTGTAATGAGGTTTTTGACAGATTCTCTTGGTTTTCAAGGTACACAATCATATCATTTGCAAAGAGAGATAAGTTGACTTCCTCTTTTCCTATTTGGATACCCCTGATTGCCTCCTCTTCTCTGATTGCTTGAGCCAGGGCTTCCAATACTATGTTGAACAGGAGGGGTGAGAGTGGGCATCCTTGTCTTGTTCCAGATTTCAGGGGAAATGGTTCCAATTTTTGTTCATTTAGGAGTATGCTGGCTGTGGGTTTCTTGTAGATGGCTTTTACTGTTTTGATGTATGTTCCCAGTATGCCTAGATGTTTGAGGGTTTTTATCAAGAAGGGCTGCTGGATTTTATCAAAAGCTTTTTTTGCATCTAATGATATAATCATGTGGTTTTTGTTTTGACATCTATTGATGTATTTAATTACATTTATTGTTTTATGAATGTTGAATCAGCCTTGCATCCCAGGAATGAAGTCTACTTGGTCATGATGGATGATTTTTCAGATGTATTTCTGAATTCAGTTTGCTAGGATCTTGCTGAGAATTTTAGCATCTATGTTCATCAAAGATATTGACCTGTGGTTTTTCTTTGTTGGATCTTTACCTGGCTTGGGTATCAATGTGATTTTGCCTTCGTAAAATGATTTGGGGAGAGTTCTATCTTTTTCAATCACCTGGAATGCCTTCAGTAGGATTGGTATCAGCTCCTCCTTAAATGTCTTGTAGAATTCTGCTGGAAAGTCATCTGGACCAGGGCTTTTTTTTGTAGGAAGTTTTCTTATTACGTAGTCG
>NW_007255466.1:186816-206511 GCF_000164805.1 Carlito syrichta
GCCTGATGATATTTTATCCATTTTGCCATTCTATGTCTTTTCAGTGGTGCATTTATTCCACTCGCATTTAGGCTAATAATTGAAATGCAAGAGTTGATCCCTGTTATAAGGTTCTTACAGAGTTTTTCCTCTTTGTTTCTTGTTTTTCTTTGGATTCTGGAGTTGGCAAATGTGTGTTTTTAATCTTTTACCTGTACTCTTGTGAAGAATGTTGTTGTTCTTTTTTCCTTTTCTTCTTTGTTCAGTACTTTCTTAAGTGTTTCTTGTAGAGGTAGTCTGGTGGCAGCATAGGTTCTTAGGGATTGGATATCTGGAAAAGATTTGAATTCTCCCTCACTAATGAAGCTTAGTTTGGCTGGGTAAATTATTCTTGGTTGAAATTATTTCTCTTTTAGAACTTTGAAGATAGGGCTCCAGGCTCTCCGAGCCTGAAGGGTTTCTGTGGATAAATCTGCTGCTATTCTAATTGCTCTTCCCTGGTAGGTAGTGTCACCTCTTTCTCTTGCTGCCTTTAGGATTTTTTTCTTTTATACCTACTTTGTTTAGGCGAATTAACACGTGTCTGGGAGTTGGTCTTCTCATTTGTTGTCTTGCAGGGGTTCTCTGAATAGCTTGTGTTTGAATTTTTTCATCTTTGATGAGATGAGGGAAGTTTTCTTGAATGATTTCATGAAGTGTTTGTTCCAGTGTGGCTTCTGTTTCTCTCTCTGCCTCAGGAAGCCCAATTACTCTTAAGTTTGGTCTCTTGAAGTGATCATTCATCTCTTTCAGGTTTTGTTCTTTTTGAGTTTCTTTTCTATGCTTTTGACAGTTTGGGTTAGTTTTGTGATTTGGTCTTCGAGCACTGAGATTATTTCTTCTGCTTGGTTAATTCTGCTTTCCATGCTTATTAGTCTGTTATTCATTTCCATCACAGTATTCTTTACTGCTGCTATTTCTGACATCACCTCCTTCCTATTTTCCTCTTGTCTCTCCTCAATTTTTTTAATTCTCTCCATTAATGTCTTGCCGTCCAGGTTTGTTGCATGTGACTAGTCATTCTGGGGGCTCTCCATTGTTTGTGTTCCAGAATCTGTTTTCTTAGTGTCTGATTTCCCAGGGGTCTGTGTGAGATGCATATTCTTCTTTTGGTTTTTCTTCATTTGTGCGGTTTTCCCCCCTCCCTACTTTTTCCTTCCCTCCCCATCACCATCTTCTTTAATTCTGTTATTCAGGGGTCATGGGATTGGTTTTACTTCTTTTTGTTCAATCTCCTATTCTTTATGTATGCCCTCTTACTTTGTTCAATTTTTGGGTTGCACTGTAGGTTGGGGGTGGTCCTTTTTGCAGTTTTGAGATTTACTTAATGGGGGAGCTGTGATTCAAAATCTATCTGCAGGTCCTGGTATTTGCTGACAGGTGTGTGAATAATCTGGAACCCACTTCCCACTGCCTTGGAATCTGTCCATGCAGTGGGGCTGTAGGTTTACTCCCTGAAATAAAATGTGGTTAGCAGAGGGAAGAGAATGGAGCAGACAGTGGGATGAAGAGGGGGGTGGGGAGATAGAGGAGTAAGGGGGGAAACAAAGGTGTGCCAACAAATGGAGAGAGAAGCCTATACTGAAATAGATAAAAACAATAGACCACAGCTACTGATGAACAAACTCCCATACAAAAAAACATAAAACATATAGTGATGCTAACATACAAGCTAACCAACCACCTTATCGGTGTGCTGTTCCTCTATACAAAGATATGGTTTACAGAGAGAAGAAAATAGAAGAAAAAGAAGGGGGGGAAGGAACAAACAGTAGAAATAGAATTAAATCATTAAACTAACAGAATCAGTGAAGCACACTCTGAGACTTTTCATTTAAGTCCAATGTCCTTTCAGTTCTGATTTCTAGCTTTGTTTTTAAGCAGGTAAATTAGTTTGCAGTTAGGGTCAGTTACCCCTGGTCTGCTGTGAAGGACAATTCAGATCACCCTCCGTTCACCACTCTGGCCTATGTCCTTTTCAAGCTTGTTTCTCCCGTTTCAGTGTTGTTACCTTGAATCGCCAGCAGGTGGTGCTATCTCAGCTGCATGCCCCAGAGCGGGTGGGGCCGGACAGGAACCGGCAGGACTGGAGATGGATGCCTGCCTCAGGGCACAGGCAGGAGACTCATGTCGGGCAGGATGTCTCAGTCGCAGGAGAGGTGGCAGCGATCCCAGCAGATCTTCCCTCAAGGGGCTTCAAGGACTGAAGTCATGGATAGCCTCCAGCCCGGGTGGTGTGATGCGCTACCGGTGGCAGCTGCAGTGGCTTCGGTGGCTGCAGTGGCTGCAGCGGTGGTGTCTGAGCTGCAGTGGCTGTCCAGTCCGCTGCGATGTCCCAGCAGTGGCAACGGTCGAGTTCTGTGCGAAGAGCAGGCTGCGATTTTGGAGTCCGCAGCCCCCGGGGTGAGAGCCAGAGACCCACTGCAATTCTCCTTTGCAGAGGGTTTCACAGACCAGGTTGCCCCGTTGCCATCTTGCCGGAAGTCTCTACAACATTCTTATGCTAAAACATATACTATAAATCTTGCCATTTTTTTCCTTTGTAAGTGTACAATTCAGTGGCATCAATTACAATCACAATGTTGTGAAGCTGTCACCATCATCTGTTTCCAAAACTTTTTTCCAATTTCTCCACATTCTCAACAATTATTTTCCTCTTTTTTTTTTTTTAATGTAGTCATCCTAGAGGGTATGAAGTGGTATCTTCCTGTGGATTTAATTTTCATTTTCCTATTAACTATTTTTTTTTTTTTTGAGCTGGCATCTCACTCCGTCACCCAGACTGGAGTGCAGTGGCACGCTCCCAGCCACTACAGTCTTGACCTGCTGAGCTCTGGCAATCCTTGCGCTTCAGCCTTCTGAGTACCCAGAACAACAGGCTTGCACTACCACACCCGGCTAATTTTTTAAAAATGTATTGTAGAGATGAAGTCTCACCAAGTTGCCTGGGCAGGTCTCGAATCCCCAGGCTTAAGCAATCCACTCACCTCAGCCTCCCAAAGTGCTGGGACTACAGGCTGAGCCACCGAGTCCAGCCCCTATTAACTATTAATCATCATCTTCCATTGGTTTATCTCCTTTGGAGAAAAATCTAATAATGCCCTTTGTCTACTTTTTATTCAGTTGTTTCATTGTTTGTCTTCTTGTTGTTGTATGCTATGGATAACAAAACCTTATCAGATTTATGATTTGCAAATACTTTCTCTCATACCATAGACTATCTTTTCACTGTCTTTTTTTTGGTTATTTTTAATATTTTTAAACTGATGCATAAAAATAGATGTACATGTGATAATTTAATCCATTCATATCATTTGCAAAGATAAAATCAATGTACTGGGGGTTCCATCAACTTAAATATTTGTCTTTTCTTAAAGCTAGAATCATTAAAATTATTTTTTTTAGCTATTTTGGAATTACAATAAATTATTGCAAGATATAGTCACCATACTGATGTATGTAACATTAGGTCTTTTTTTTTTTTTTCCGTTGGTGTCTTACTCTGTCACCCAGGCTGGAGTGCAGTGGCACACTGCTCATGGTCACCACAGCCTCTACCTGCTAGTCTCAGGCGATCCTTCCACCTCAGCCTTCCAAGTAGCTGAAGCTACAGGTGTGCGTTACCATGCCCAGTTTATTTTTTGATTTATTGTAAAGATGAGGCCTCACCAAGTTGCCCAGGCTGGTCTTGAACACCTGGGCTCAGGCAATTCTCTCACCTCAGCCTCCCAAAGTGCTGGGATTGCAAGCTGAGCCACTGTGCTCAGCCTGCACTAGGTCTTATTTCATTCATCAAACCATGTATTTGGACTTATTATCAACTTCTTTTCATCTCCTTCCCTCTCCCACCCTTCCAAGACTCTGGTAACAACTAATTTACTCTCGATCTTCATGATATCTACTTTTTTAGCTCCTATGTATGAATGAGAACAAACTGTATTTGTCTTTTTGTGCCTGGTGTAATTCACCTAAAAAAATGATTTTCAGTTTCACCCATGTTTCTGCAAATGACAGGATTTCATTCTTTTTACAGCTAAATAATATTCCACTGTGTGTGTGTGTGTGTGTGTGTGTGTGCAGTTTTCTTTATACTTTCATTCATTGATGGGCACTTAGGTTGATCATATTTTGGCTATTATGAATAGTGTTGTAATAAACATAAGAGTGCAGATATCTTTTTGATATATTGACTTCTTTTCTTTTGGATATATATTCAGTAACAGAATTGCTGTATCATATGGTGGTTCCATTTGAAGTTTTCTGAGGAACCTCCACACTCTTCCCCATAGTGGCTTTACTAATTTGCATTCCTACCAACAGTGTACAAATGTTCACCTTTCTCCACCTCCTTGGCAGCATTTGTTATTGCCTTTCTTTTTTATAGTAGCCATATAACTGGCGTGAGATAACAGTTCATTGTAGCTTTGATTTTCATGTCTCTGATAGTTAGGGATATTGAGTCTTTTTCATATACCTGTTGTCTATTTTATCTGTTCAGATCTTTTGTCCATTTTTAATTGGATTATTTTTTGTTGTTGTTATTGGGTTGCTTGAGCTCCTTATGCAATCTGGTTATCGGTTACTTGTCAGATGGGTAGTTTGCAAATATCTTCTTCCATTCTGTGAATTGTCTCTATATTTTGTTGATTGTTTCTTTTACCATGAAGGAGCTTTTACGCTTGATATAATCTGATTTGTCTATATCTACTTTGGTTTCCTGAGCTTTTGAGAACTTAGACAGAAAATCTTTGCCTACGCCAATATTCTAGAGTTTCCCGCATGTTTTCTTCTAATAGATTCAGAATTTCAGGTCTTAGATGTAAGTATTTAATCCATTTTGTTTTTATTTTTGTGTATGGTGAGAGATAAGGGTTTTTTATCTTCTTCTGCTGTACTTATCCAGTTATTATAGCATCATTTATTGAAGAGACAGTCCTTTCCCCATTATTTGTTCTTGATGTTTTTATTAAAGATGAATTGACTATAAATGCATGAATTTATATCTGGGTAATCTATTCTGTGCCATTGGCCCGTGTGTCTGTTTTTAAACCAGTACCATGCTATTTGGTTACTACAGCTTTGTAAATTTTGAAGTCAGATAATATGATGCCTTGAGCTTTGTTCTTTTTGCTTGGTATTGCTTTGAATATTTGGCATCTTTTGTGTTCCCTTGTAAATTTTTGAATTTTTTTTCTATTTCTGTGAAGAATGTCAATGATATTTTGATAGGAATTGCGTTGAATTTATAATTTACTTTTAGTAGTATTGTCATTTTAACAATATTAGTTCTTTTAGTCCATGAACATGAAATGCCTTTCCATTTGTTTGTGTCCTCTTCATTTATTTTATTAGTGTTCTATAGTTTTCCTTGTATAGAACTTTCATTTCTTAGGTTAAGTTTATTCCCACATATTTTATATATTTTTTTGCTATTGTAAATGACATTATTTTCTTGATTTATTTTGCAGATTGTTTGCTGTTAGAGTATATAATGCTACAGATTTTTGTATTTTGATTTTGTATCCTGCAAATTTATTAAATTTGTTAATGAGTTCTTAACAGTTTTTTGGAAGAGTCTTTAGGTTTTTCTAAGTATAAAGTCATGTTATCTGCAAAGATGATTAATTTCACTTCTTCTTTTTCAGTTTGTTTGTCCTTTATTTTTTTCTCTTGCCTAAATGGTTTAACCAGGGCTTCCAGTACTATGTTGAATAAAAGTGGTGAAAATGGGCATTCCTGTTTTGTTTTAGATCTGAGAGGAAAGGTCCTCCATTGTTCTCCATTCAGTACTATATGAACTGTGGGTTTGTCATATATGACCTTTAATATTTTGAGGTAGGTTCTCTGCATACTCAATTTGATAAAATATTTTTTCTTATCACAAAGGATGTTGAATTTTATTGAATGCTTTTTTCTTCATCTATTGAGATGATCATATGGTTTTTGTTCTTTGCGCTATTGATTTGATGCAATTGTTCTTTGCACTATTGATGTGATGCATTATGGCTATTGATTGATTTATGTATGTTGAACAATCCTTGCGTTTTTGGAATGAATTCCACTTGGTCATGATGAATGATCTTTTTAATGTGCTGTTAAATTCAGTTTGCTAGTATTTTGTTGAGAATGCATTTGTGTTCATCAGAGATATTGGTCAGTACTTTTCTTTTTTCTTTTTAGTTGTGTCCTTGTCTAGTTTTGATATCAGGGTAATGTTGGTATCACAGAATGAATTTAGAAGTATTCACTTCTTTTTAATTTTTTTTGAAAAATTTGGGTAGATTGGTACTAATTCTTCTTCCAATGTTTTGTAGAATTTAGCAGTGAAACCATCAGGTCCTGGGCTTTTTATGATGGGGGACTTTATTACAACTTTGATCTTGTCACTTGTTGTTAGTTTATTGAGGTTTTCTATTTCCTCGTGGTTCAGTCTTGGTAGGCCATATACATTCAGATATTTATCCATTTCTTCCAGGTTTTCCAATTTGTAGGCATGTAGTTATTCATAATTGTCTCAAATTATTTCTTGTATTTCTGTGTTCTAGTAGTTAGTCTCCTTGTTCATTTCTGCTTGTACTTATTTGAGTGTTTTTTCTCTCTCTCTCTTTCAGTCTAGCTAAAGATTTGTAAATTTTATCTTTTGGAAAAATAATTTTGTTTTATTGATTGTCTATGTTCTTTTGTCTGTGTTGTTTTAGTTTTCATTTATTTCTATTAATTATTATTATTATTAAGTTATTTATTTATTCTATTAATCTATTTATTTCTGTTAGTTGTTTTTAGTCTGTGTTGTTTTTAGTTTTCATTTATTTCTGCTCTTATCTTTATTATTATTTCCATGTACTCACATAGGGACTAGTTTGTTCTTACTTTTTTAGTTCCTTGAGGTACATCACTGGATTGTCTTTCCAATTTTTGACAAAGATGTTTATTCCTTAAAAAACAAACAAACTTCCCTCTTAGTACTACTGTTGCTATATCCCACAGTTTTGAGTACGTTGTATTTTCATTTTTGTTTGTTTTAATAAATTTTTAAATTTTTTTCCTAATGGCTTCATTAATCCATTTGTTGTTCAGGAATGTGTTGTTTAGTTTCCATGTGTTTGTAAAGTTTCTGAGGCTCCTCTTGCTTATTTCTTGTTTTATTCCACTGTGGCCAGAAAGGATACTTGAGATGATTTCTGCCTTTTAAAATTTCAGACACATTTTATGGCCTAAAATATGGTATTTCCTGGAGAATATTCAGTTTTCTGGTAAGAATGTATATTTTGCAGCAGATAGGTGAAATGTCTTGTACATGGGAGGCCTATTAGAAACTTCACATTACTATCTTGTTAAGGTCAGATGCTAGTTCCTTGCTTTGCTTCTTTGAGGGCTACCATGGTTTCCTGTTCATTGTTGTTCTTGTGGATGTACATCTATGTTTTTGCATTGAAGAATTAGATATTTATTCCAACCTCCTTTGTCTGACTTGTTTTGTTTTTTATTGAATATATTTGTGTATAAGTTCTTTACCACTAGAGCCTCCTTTTCAGCTCTAAGTGTTGTCTTAATCCCAGTTTGACTTGGCTCTTGTAAAAGACCAGAACACAGCTCTTCCCAAATGAAGGAGGTCCCAAAGGAGATAACCTGAAAGTGTGGGAAGGCTGACTTGGGGTTTGTGCCCAGGGAACCTGTGGAACATACCTCTTTTAGCATAGCATGATGCTGCTGAACAGCCACTTTGATTTGGTGAATCTTTGGGCTCAATTACACAGTAGAGTTTCCAGGGCCAAGGATGGTAGTTCCACCTCTTTCCTTTGTTTTTTTTCTGTCCTCAGGGTTATTTCTCCTTTCAGGTACTTGTAATGCTTTCCATGGGTTAAGGCAGGGACAGGTCACCTGCTACAGACACAAAGATGGCGGCGAAGCCGACTGACCACCTCAATCTCATTTTTTCTAGTATAGAAACTGAGTTTGGGGAAAATTATTCTTACACCTATTTCCCGTGCCAGGTGCCATGAAAAATGGAGGTTGGGGTGTAGAAGATACAAAAATTTTATTCTCTTATCATCTACTTGAAGATATTTTCACTTCTCTAAGGTCTTGGGAACTATTTCCTGTTTATATTTGAGTTCTGGAATATTGCTATTGATGGTCTTGGGGTTTTATATTTATTTTTCATTTTCTGTGGAGGGAAGAGAAATAAATTTGCTTCTTTGCTGCCATTTTGGACCCAAAACCTGTTTTTCATTTTCTTAATAATGTCCCTTGATGATAAAAAAGAAGTTCTTAATTTTAATAAAGCTTTCAGTGTATTGGCATTTTGTTTCAGTTTGTGTGCTCTTGGTGTAATATGTGAGAATCTATTGTCAAACTGAAAATCATAATTCAACCCTGTTTTCTTCTTAGATTTTTATAGTTTCAACACTTAAATTTAGGTTGTTGAATGATTTTTAGTTAATTTTTATATATGGTGTGCAAGATAGGAAATCAAATTTATTTTTTTAAATATAGTTGTTTCTGTACCATTTGTTGAAGATATTCTTCTATTCCCTTAAATAGTCTTGGCACTCTTTCTAAAAATCAATTAGCCACAGATGTATAAATTTATTTCTGTACTCTTGATTTTTTTTTTGGCCTATATGTCTCTCCTTATGCCAGTACCTCATTGTTTTCATTGTTATAGTTTTGTGGTAACTTTTGAAGTTGAGAAGTGTGACTCTTCCAACTTTGTACTCTTTCTGTCAAGATTGTTTCTGTTATTCAAAGCCCCTTGCAATTTTATATGAACTTGAGGCCTGAGTTTTCCATTTCTGCTAAAAGACCATTGAAATTTTGATATGGATTCCAATGATGCCGCAGGTGACTTTGTGCATTATTGGCATTTAGCAAGATTAAGTTATTGAATTCCTGAACATAAAAACACTTTCCATTGGCTCAGATATTCTTAAATTTTTTCAGTTTTCTACATAGAGATATTTTACTCCCTTCATTAAATTTAATCTTATTTTAATCTTTCAGATGCCATTGTAAATGCAAATGTCCTTTGATATGTTGGAATAAAGTCTACAGTCTTAGTTTTCTGAGTGCTTTGACCATGAAAATGTGTTAAACTTTGAAAAATGCCTTTTTTCTGTGTCATTTGAAATGATTGTGGTTTTTTTCTCCCTTGTTCTATTTTTGTGTGTATTACATTGAATGTCATTTGTTGAACAAACTTTGCATTTCTGAAAAAAAAAACTGACTTGATTATTTAATACATTATTAGATTTTGTTTGCTGGTATTTTGTTGGGTATTTTTTTCATCCATATTCATAAAAAAAGTGCACCTTTAATTTTTCTTTCTTGTAATAACTTTATCTAGCTTTAATATCTTGGCAATACTGACCTCAAAGAATATATTAGAAAGTATTTTCTCATCTTTTATTTTTAGAAGAATTTAAAAAGGATTGGTGTTAGTTTTTCTTAAAATGTTTGACCAAATTTACTAGTGGAGCCATTAAGTCCTAGACTATTTTTACTCAGAGGTTTTTTGATTATTGATTAAATCTACTTATTTGTTAAAGGTCTGTTGATGTTTTTGAATTCTTTCTAAGTTTTTAACTTTTGATACTTTGATTAGAATGTGTCTTGGTATGGATCTCTTTCGGTTTAGCATATATAAAGTGCCTAAGGTTCATGGATATGTGGATTCATCTCTTTAATCAGTCTTGGGGAGTCTGTGATCATTCCTTCAGTTAATATTTCTGCATCTTTCTCTCTCTTATTTCATTCTGCATTTTCCTTTATGGACATGTTAGTCAATTTGATAGTGTCCTGCAGCTTCCTTAAATGTTACTCACTTTCTTTATTCTTTTTTCTCTTCAGGCTGGATCATGTCAATTGTTCCTTCTTCAAGTTCATGATTCTTTCTTCTGATTGCTTAAACCCACCTGTTCAGCTTCTCTCATTTCAGTTATGGTACTTTTCAGCAGCAGTATTTCTGTTTGGTTGCTTTATATAAGTTCTACTTCCTTATTTAGCATTCTTATTTTGTTCATACTTTTTTCTGATTTTTAAAAATTGTTCATATACACCTTCATTTTGCTTTTGGACATATTGAAAGCTAATTTAATGTATTTATGTATTAACTCCAATGTCTGGGTTTCTGCAAGGGCATTTTCTGTCAATTATTTTTGTTCCTTTTGATTCTTCATGCTTTCTATTTCTTTGTGTACCTTGTGATTTTTTAAATTTAAAATTGGAAATTTAAGTACTGTAGTAACTCTGAAAATCAGCCCCTCTCTTCTCCAGGACTTGCTCTTTGTGGATTATTAATGGCTATAGTCATTCACTTGTTTACTGACTTTTCCAAACTATTTATGCAAAGACTGTATTTCTTGTCATTTGGAGGTAGTTTATGTCTTTTTAAATTTAGTTTGTGTTTGGGGAATCTATTGATAAAAATTTCCTTGAACATTATAAGTCAAATGAACAAACAAAAAATTTCTCTCAGACTGTACTGATTGCCTCTGTGACAAGACACTTCAATATTCAGTCAGTGTTATTCTGAACCTAGATATCAGAGAGTGGTAAAAGTTTGGACTATTTTCATGTTTTTTTTTCTTTCTGATTATGAATCTTTCTCTGCAGTATTTTCATGTGTGTTTTTTGTTTTTTGATTATGAGATCTTTCTCTGGATATATTCATGGTTTTCTAAATCCTTAGTGTACCTCATTGTTTTTGAATGTCCTATCTTTCCACAAAAACTTTCGCTAGCTTTTCTTTCCAAGACTTCCTTAGTCTATTGTACTTTTCAACCAAATACTTTGCTCAGGCCACTTTTGGTTAATCATTAGCCTTACAATGTTTTCAAGTAATACACACTAATTTTCCTTTCTGCAAGGCAAAACAGAGATAAGCACCTTTGGTCAGTTCTTTAGGCATTCCCAAAATAAGTTATAACAGACATATAGACTAATTTGTGAACAATGTGTGCTCTGCTGTCTCTGGAACCAGGGACTAGGATCCTGCACTAGACATCTGGACTACAGTCATCAAGACTGCTGCTGAGTTTGGAAGGGAGAGGAACAAGGGCAAGTAAAAATGTCGCAAAACTTTCCTGCTACTTAACAATTGGCTTGGTTGCTGTAAACCTTTGACTGTTTTCTAAGTTCTAGCAAACACTTGATTCTCAATATTTTTGTGGAAGAATGGAAACGTGTCACTGCCTACTTGACATTTTGCTGATGTTACTGTGGAAACAGTGATTTTTGTTTTTTCCTACTTTCTTTTCTTTTTGGTAAATATTGTCAATACATGGGATATAAAATATTACATCATTGTTTTCATTGCTATTTCCTTAATAATTTGTGAGGTTGTATCTCTCTGATGTTTCTTAGGACTTTTTGTTTCTTATTGATTTGTAGAATTTCTTCATATGATTTTCAGTGAATTCTTTGTTATATATGTTGTAATTATTTTCTCCCCCTGCCAACTTTATTTTAATACTGTTTATGATGCCTCTGTTAAGAAAACTTTTATGATTTTTACATAATTAAACTTAAGACTATTTTCCCTTATGGCTTATTTTATTAAATAAATATTAATATAAATAAAAAAATATTAAAGTACTTAACTAAATAAATATTATCATTTTCATTTTTCATTCCCTTATTCCTTTTTGATTTTGACTTTTTTTCCAATATGTTTTTTATTTTGTTTCAAATTTCTTTCTGAGATTCCACTTTTTTTTTACATACCATAGCTTGCTTCCACTAATCATGGAATGATATGGGATAAGCTTACCAGGATAATTCACCAATGACTATTGTTTGAAGGAACATGCTCACTGTTCTTTCTGGATGCCACTACCCACCCTGACACTTGTTACCTCTTCACACAAGTATCCATAACACTGGCCAAAATTTTCTGTCACCAAAATACAAAAGATCAATTGATATAAATTTAGTTCCACCAAAAATTGCTATGATAGTTCTCAGTATACCTTCCTAAATTTTTATTTATTTTTTTACCTTTGATTTGGAGAACACTTAGAAATGTTCCTTCATTTTGCAGCTATCCTTCTTCTTTTGGTCTTTTATCTTCTCTGTCATTCTGATTCATTCTGCATTTTGCTTTAATAAATTATCCATCAAGTTTGATTCACTGAGGAGAGTATTTTTTGTTTGCTGCTAGTGTTATAATTTTGTTTTCTCTAATATAATTTTAATGTCCTCTCTAGGGAAGCAAAATATATAAGCATTTGTTCTCAAACTAATATCATGATCTAATTTCCTATGTATATTTTAATACTTTTATTCTTACCACACATTATTGTAATAGGATTTGAGGCATCTTGAAAGAGCATATTTAGTAAAATATAATAAAAATACTTGTAGGAATGAGAAGATATGAATGAGGAAAAATGGAAAGAAAACAGCAAGAAATATTTGGTACTTGTAGGAATTCAGACCTTTGGCAGAATTGGTGCTTGGCCCTGTAAAATATAGAAAAGTTAAGTGTGTTCTGAAAAACTCACCTTTGATTTGCCCGGAAATAATTTTTGTGGGGTTGGTGCCACACAGTCATGAGAACTTAATGAGTTAGAGGGGTACTTAACCAGTATGCAGATTATAAATATCTCATGAAAATGGAAAAGTGGTGGTTCTCATTATAGTTAGAATATGATTCCATCATGACTGAACATTGGCAACTGGAATTCTCGGATAACTTTGGAAAGTTTTGAAAGTTTCCCTCCCACCTGTGGGTGTACAGCAAGGTCTCTATATTGGTATGTTTCCATATGCTTTGCTGGCAAATAAAATGGACAACCTTAATTGTGTCGGCTGATATCCTTCAGTATTTTTTCTTTTTTGAGTTGGAGTCTCAATCTGTCGCCCAGACTGGAATGCCGTGGCACACTCCCGACCACAGCAGCCTCAACCTGCTGGGCTCTGGTGATCCTTCTGCCTTAGTCTTCTGCACGCTACCACGCTCAGCTAATTTTTTTTTTGATTTATTGCACAGATGAAGTCTTGCCAAGTTGCCCAGGTGGGTCTCGAACCTGCGGGCTTAGGCAATCCACTCACCTAGGCCTCCCAAAGCACATGATTACAGGCTGAGCTACCGAGCCTGCCCTCCTTCAGTATTTTTATAACTACCCCATGATAAGAATAGCTAAACCATTTGGCATACATAAACTCGCCCTTATTTACAATAGAATTACTGAAAATATGGATCTTGATTTTTCAATATTTAGAAAAATCAATCCCTTGATTGAAAATGTAAGGTAGAAATACATTGATAATTCAGGGTGTGACTCTTCCTATAAAAAAACAAACACTTGATATTGTAGACAGAGCTCTCAACCTTTCAGACATTCTTTGTAGCTATTAAGGTGCAGATGCTTTGATGTTTTCTCCTATTTTAGTTATGAATCATATCCTGACATTTATAGCATGTTTATGCTCTTATTCTGTATTGACAGTTCTGTAACTGTGCTTTTCAGACAACTTTTGTCTCCACATTAGATGATACATTCTGTGAGAGAAGGAAATGTGTCATACTTTTCTTCAAGTATTCTGGACAAGAGTATAATAATGCCAGTACCAAGGAAGTGATCAACAAATAACCACTGACTTTTCTTGACAGAAAATGAACAGTTAATTATGTCATCGTTTGTGAACATTATGGTGAATGAGGTTTCACAGCTGCCTATCTTTGCCCTAGGGCTTTTGACTTGGCCTTTTATGAAAGCTCCAGAACTTACTTTGGCAGAAGCTCCACAAAGGTGGATGATATAGACAGAGTAAGGTAAATGTCCATGGCAAACCACTGAACCACAGGATCATTTTACTAAGGCATGATAAAATGCAGCCATCAACCAAGAAATTAAGGGAACCTGTGATTAGGAATTATGGATTCCTATTATAGGCCTTTAATTATTCCCTGAATAACCCCTGGAAATTCAGTTTTTCTTTTATTTATTCATCTATAAAATCGAGTAAAAGAGATGCTAATGTTTCCTTTAATTGTATTAAAAAGAGTTAGGGGAAAGATTGGGGGTGAAATGAAACTTTTGAAATAGAAAATAATTTAGATATAATTCTTGACATATGCATGTTCATTTAACAATAGCTTACCCTTTTCAAATCTCAGTCTACTTTCAAGTATGGCTCAGTGTTTTCAAGACTCTGTAGCTTTATGATTTATTATTGTTTCCAGGTCTAATCCACATCATATCCCTGAGTTACTTCTGAGCAAATGTCTTTTCTGCTCTGTACTTCAATAAATCCCACCACAGAATTGAGTTTACAGTAGAAACTGCTTGAAAGAAGAAATAAGTTTAAAACTTGAATTAAGTTTCCTTGGGTAAAAACAAATTTTTTTCTTCCCTAAAGAATCTTGTTGAGCATGCGCTCACTCTTAAGTAAAGTAACTTGGACTCGGATAATAATTGACCAGACTATAACTTGTGGAACTGCCTAACCCCCAAAGAAAAATCAGTCGAGGACTATTGTGAGACTGTGATGTGCTTATTTCTCTTGTGAGGTATGGAGGGTACTTCCTGAATTATGATGGTGAGAGATCAATTTTTTGTTCATTCCTTTCAGTGCTGATCCTTGAGAGTAGAAGCATCACTTCGTGATCCTCCCTGAGCAGAATTGATTGCTCTTTCTTCCACATCCATCTCAAATTTTGTATGCCCCTTATTTTAGCCTCCCTGAGATTCAAAGACGTGGCAAAAAGAATGTCGGCTTTGAAGACAGAGAAATGTGGTCTCAAATGCTGTTTCTGTCACTAATTAGCCATACAACTTAAAACAATTTGTTTTCTAGGCTTCACAGTAAGATAGGGATATTAACAACTGTCTTTTTGGCTTGGTGTGAGAGTTCAGTATGCTACTGAATGTAAACTCTCCAGACATATAGGCAAACAGTCAATAGAAAGGTAACATTTCTGGGGTAGGATGAGACAGAGAAGTCAAGTCACAACCTCCATCTATGTAGCCTAGAACAAAAATAGATGTCCTGTTGCTCTACTGGTCATAATCAAAATATGGAATGGTATTGCTTTACACAGCAATCTTTGAAATGTGTAAGCCAGAGAGAGAAGAGTGAAAGAATGCTCAACACTTAGTATGATAGCAATGTTCTTAATAATTTTTCCACCTTATGAGGAAAGTAAAAAGGAAAGTAGATGGGTAGGGCAAATTCCGATATATCTTGCCCACATGCTCAGGTGAGGAGTAGGTTAGAATCAGGAGGATGTCATAGAGTTCAGTTACTATCAATTCATATTTCTAAAAGTCTTAGCTGGTGCAGTTATATTAGGGGAAAAAGAACTAAAAGTGAGAATATTACATTGTTGTTATTTGCAGATGATATGATTGCTCACCATCAGAACTCATGAGAATTGCTTGAAAAGCTATTAGAAATAAAAAAGAGTTCAGAAAAATTCCCTGATTACAAAATTTATATTAAAATCATTATTTTTTATATACAACTATAAACCAAAAATTTAATGAGGAAAATATCCCTTTTACAATACCAAGAAAAAAAAGAATTTAAGAAAACTAGAAGGAAGAAATATTCAGGGTTTATGTGAGAGATACTTTAAGACTCTTCTGAGGGTTATAAAAAAGGGCTTGGAAAATAGTCACAACTTATTCTTAGATAGAAAGTCTCAATATCATAAAGATGTTATCTTCCAAAATTAATTTATGAAGCCTATGCCATTCAAACAAGAATACCAATGAGTTGTTTTGCAGAAAACTTTACAAATTATTTTCTGTTGAATTGTATGTACAAAATTGTTATGATGACTCTGAAAAATAAGAAAAAATAGCCTCAGTGGAATAAACCTAGATTTTGTAAAATATTTATCTAACAACATATGAATTTGCTATATATGATAAAGATGTAATTGTATTCAGTGGGAAAAGATGGATTAATTGAAAAATGTTGTTGTGAAAATTGAATTAGCATCTGTGGAAAAATAAAGTAGGATGACTATGGCTACTTCCGGACCAAAATTAATTTGAGATATATTAATTGTGTAAATGCAAACAAAGCAAAACAAAAAAAAACCTTTGAACTATTACAAGAAAACATGGATGACAAAGAAGTCACTTAACTTACATTTATAAAGTAGCTACTTAAAAATTAAGCTGGGTTCGGTAGCTCAGCCTGTAATCCCAGCGTTTTGGGAGGCCGAGGTGAGTGGATTGCCTGAGTCCGCGGGTTCGAGACTCACCCGGGCAACTTGGAGAGACCTTATCTCTACAATAAATCAAAAATTAGCTGGGTGTGGTAGCATGCGCCTGTAGTTCCAGCTACTTGGAAGGCTGAGGCGGCAGGATCTCCAGAGCCCGGGAGGTCGAGGCTGCGGTGGCCGGAAGCATGCCACTGCACTACAGTCTATGCAAAGGAGTGAGACTCCAATTCGAAAAAGAATTTAAAAACTAGGGCATGACAAAAGCACAGTAGTTTGATAAATCAAAATAAACTGCACAAAATATTTGCAGTTGTACACTGGTCTTGTAAAACTGTTCACCAACAAATATTGCACTCATAAAATGGGTAATTATTTTACAGAAAATTAGACAAAATCTTAATAAACATAAAAATCTTTGCTTTCACTTATGTTTCAATGAATGAAAATAAAATGAGATGGCATGCATGCTTATCTAGTTGGCAAAGTGAATATATTTAATAATACTAATTTTAACAAAGGACTTGAAATATAGGCAATCTCTTTTGATTGAAATTCGAACTAATGCCACTTTGAAGGGCAATTTGTCAATATATAACACAATTTTATATGTATACAACATTTCACACAGCAATTCCATTACCAGACGGTGGACCTAGGGACTTTTTTTTTTTTTTACAAAACCACACAATAATAATATCATCACTAGATCTTCAAAATATTTATAAAATGATAAAAGCAAGGTACAGTTTAGGTGCATTGACTGATCTCTTTTGCATAAACTTTGTATGTCTATGTCTGTGTGCTCATGCATATGTTACTTGCATATTTTAAGTGAAAGAAGAGTCAAGGAAATTTTAGTACTCTTTCTTATGTTTCTAAGGTTATTGTGGATTGCATAAATGACAAACTAACTTTTTAAAAAGTGTAGACTTTACTTTTTTTAGAGCAGTTTTAGTTTAACAGCAAAATAGAGTGGAAAATACAGAGATGTCCCATATACCCATTGCCCTTAAATATGCACAGCTTTCCGATAATCATTCTTCTGTATCAGGGTGGTACATATGTTACAACCAATGAACCAACATTGACACATCATTATCAACCGAAGTCCATATTTTACATTAGGGTTCACTCTTGGTGTTTGATGTTCTCTGGTATTGACAAATGTATAATACTTATTCAAAATTAGTGTCATACAAAATACTTTCACTGCCCTAAAAATATTTTGTACTCCGTCTATACACCTCTCCCTCTCCCCATATCTTTGGTAACTACTGATATTCTGTATTGTTTCCATAGTTTTACCTTTTACACAATGTCATACTGATGAAATGACACACTACATAGTTTTCTAAGACTGGCTTCTTCCACTTCACAATATGCATTTGAAGTTCTTCCATGGCTTTTTACGACTTGATATCTCATTTCTTTTGAGTTTCGATTAGTGGTTCATTGGATGGACTGTGTATTAAAGAACACTTTGGTTGCTTCTAAGTTTTGAAAATTAAAAATAAAGTTGTTATAAACATCTGTGTACAGGTTGTTTGCACATAAATTTTTAATTCATTTGGGTAAATACTAATGAGTGGAAATTGTTCAATCATACACTGAGAGTGCTTCTAGTTTTGTAAGAAATCGTCTGCCTTTTAATGTTGGTTGTATCATTTTGCATTCCTATCAGGAGTGAAAGAAACTTTCCTTTGTTCTACCTCCTTGTTAGCATTTGGTACGGCTAGTGTTTTCCATTTTAGCCATTGTAATAGGTGTGTAGCGGTAATTTACTGTTTGCATCCTAGTATTTCTATGTACATCTTAATCTCTTCTTTTTATAAGGACATTAGTCAGAATGGGTTGGGGCCTATCCTAAGGCCCCATTTTAAAAAATCCAAATTACGATAATTTTTTATTTGGTAACTTGTATTTATTTATTTTCTCAAACAGCATTGTTTCTAATAGTAAAACACTGGAAACAACTTACAAGCTTATCAAAATCACAATGACTAGATAATGAAATATTCATCCTATGTATCAATGTCACAATCAATATTGATTAAAAAAATAAGATTACAAGTAAGTGCTTACAATATTATGCTCTTTATACATTAAAAAAATTAATTTCAGAGTTGTGGGTACATGTAAGGCTTTACTACTTAAGTAAATTTCATATTAAGATTTAGTGTTTTTTGGCTATCCACTCACTTTAGCCTCCCAAAGGAGCGGGATTACAGGCTGAGCCACTGAGACCGGCTAAAGATTTAGTTTTTAATGAGCCCTCTCTCCCCCGATTGTGGATCTAGTACCCAGTGTGTGTTTGGCTCTTATCCCTCCTCCCTCCCCCCTCCTTTAGCAGAGTCAGTGTCTGTTATTCCCACCTTTTGCTCATGTGGCCAGTGACCAGGGCCCGCTTATGAGTGAGAACATGTAGTGTTCAGTCTTTTGTTTCTGTGATAGTTCACTTAGAGTGAGGATCCTAGCGGCATCCATGTTGCTGCAAAGGACATGATTTTGTTTCTCTTAGGGCTGTGTAATATTCTATTGTGTATATGTAGCAGATTTTCTTTATCCAGTCCACTTTTGATGGGCATATGGGTTGGTTCCATGTTTTTACTATTGTGAATAGTGCTGCAATGAACATACGTATGCAGGTAATTTTTTGGTAGAACAATTTATGTTCCTCTGGATATGTTCCCAAATTACCTCTTTCAAGGCCTATCTCCAAATACAGCAACATTCTGAGGTACTGAGAGCTAAAATTTTAATATATAAATTTTGGGGGGACACAATTCATAACAACTACAGTACTCTGGGTCTTTTACCTCTCCATGTACACTTTCAAATTACAGTTGATACTTGAACAACATGGGCTTGAACTGTGTGGATCTGTTTATACGCAGATTTTCTTCCACCTCTGCTATCCCTGAGACTGCAAGATCAATCCCTTCTGTTCCTTTCTTTCCTCAACCTACTCAATACGAAAATTATGAGGCTGGGAGGTAGGGAAGATGGCATCTGAGCCAGTCGGACTATGTGAGTTCTGGTGTGAGTGAGTGAGTGTATGGAAAATTTTGTGTATGTGCTGATAAGTGAGTGGGTGTGTGGTGGTTGAGTGAGGCTAGGGAGCTAGCGGTCAGGGCTTTCCTGGTGCAGTGGCTGGTGCCACAGCTGCTCAGCATGGACCCTAGTGATTTCTAGGATGCAGAAGCCAAGTGCCATTTAAAAAAAATCAACAAAACCCTTCCTTGGGAAGAAAATGCTGAGAGTGATTAAGTAGGGGCTTGTGAGCAAGTGGCCAGTTCCCTGGTGAATGAAGCAGCTGGTGCTACAGATTGGTCCCTGGTTCTTCCCGGCCTCAGAAGCCTAGGGTTATTTATTTATTTTAAAATATTTTTTATTATGGTTTTGTGGGGTACAGTTAAGGGTTAGGTATACAATTACGTTTCATTCAGGCACCCTGTTGATAAGAGGTGTTTCCCCATCCCCAGACAGATATTTGTTAC
>NW_007255466.1:206531-220275 GCF_000164805.1 Carlito syrichta
AATTGTATTTTAGGAAATCCTCATCAAGTTTTTCTTCTTAAACATCCTGCTTATGTTTTCATACCTTTCCATCTTCCGGAGCCTTGGTATTTTTCTCCAGGTTATTATTTGCTAGAACAAGCTACTGCTATGTTAAAGAGACCACGTAGATTTGTAGCTGCCTTAATTTTAGGAATTTCTGCATTAATAGCTATCATAGGATCTGTTGCAGCGTCTGCCACTGCTTTAGCTCAAGAAGTGCACACAGCAAATCATGTGAATGATTTATCTCAAAATGTTAGCTTAGCTTTATTTACTCAAGAGCAGATAGATAAAGGTATTATTGATAGGTTGAATGCTTTAGAATCAGCATTAGTATATATAGGAAATCAAATACAACACATTAAGGTTCAGATGTCTGTAGCTTGTCATGCACAATTTAAATGGATTTGTGTTACACCCTTGCTATATGATGGTCAGAATGTCAGTTGGGCTGATGTTCAGAAACACCTTATGGGAGTTTGGCAGTCTTCTAATTCTTCTTTAAACATTCAACAGTTACATAGTCAAATTACTGCTATTTCTCAGGCACATTTGTCTTCACTTTCATTTTCCCAATTGGCATCTAGATTTCCTTCTTCTCTTTCCAAATTTGTAGCTACTCATTCTTTTTTTTTTTCATTAATCAGTATTTTTTATTATGGTTTTGTGGGGTACGGTAAGGGTTAGGTGTACAATAACGTTTCATTCAGGCACCCTGTAGATAAGAAGTGTTTCCTCATTCCCCGACAGATATTTGCTACTGTTAATGACCTCCCCCTCCCCCCCATAGTTTCCCAGTACCATCAGTCATTTTCTTATAGTATTGCATTGGATGTTCAAGGTCCATTATATGAGTGAGAACATGTGATATTCGGATTTTTGTTTTTGTGAGAGGTCACTCAGTATTATAGATTCTAGTTCCATCCAGGATGCAGCGAAATTCATGATTTTGTTCTTTTTTATGGCTGTGTACTATTCCATCGTGCATATGTACCACATTTTTTTAATCCAGTCCTCTTTTGATGGGCAGCATGGTTGTTTCCAGGTTCTTGCTATTGTGAACAATGCTGCGATAAACATACGTGTGCAGGTATCTTTTTTATAGAGTGATTTGTGTTCTTCAGGGTATATTCCCAGTAGGGGGATTGCAGGGTCATATGGAACGTCAATTTTTAGAGCTTTTAGGAATCGCCACACTGCTTTCCACAGAGGTTGCACTAGTTTACACTCCCACCAACAGTGTAGGAAGTGTTCCCTTTTCACCACACCCTCTCCAGCAGCTGTTATTTTTTGAGTTGTTGATAATTGCCATTCTGACTGGAGTTAGGTGGTATCTCAGTGTGGTTTTGATTTGCATCTCCCTGACGATTAGTGAGGTTGAGCATTTCTTCATGTGTTTGTTGGCTGCTCAGATGTCTTCTTTTGTGATGTCTTCTTCTTCTTTCTGTTCATATCTTTTGCCCATTTTATAATGGGGTTGTTTGTTTTTTTCTTTTCAGCATGTTTGAGTTCCTTGGAGATCCAGGATGTTAAGCCTTTGTCAGACCTGGAGTTGGCAAATACTTTTTCCCAGTCTGTAGGCTGTCTCCCTGCTCTCTTCATGGTTTCTTTGACTTTGCAGAAGGTGGTCAGTTTAATAAAGTCCCACTTGTCTATCTTCTCTCTTATGACCTGTGGGTTTCGAGTTTTGTTCAGGAATTGGATGCCAGTTCCGATTTCCATAAGGTTATTTTCTTCCTTTTCTAAGGTTCTTATGGTTTGAGGTTTTACATTTAGGTCTTTGATCCATTTGGAGTTAATCTTTGTGCATGGGGATAGATAAGGGTCCTGTTTCAATCTTCTGCATGTGGTCAGCCAGTTTTCCCAACACCATTTACTGAACAGATTCTCCTCTCCCCAGTGGTAGGTGGTGGGTCCTTTGTCGAAGATGAGTTGGTTGAGAAATTGAGGCTTTGCTTCTGGAATCTCAATTCTATTCCATTGATCTATATGCCTGTTCCTATACAAATACCAAGCTGTTTTGATGATTGTAGCTTTATAGTAAGGTTTGAAGTCTGGTAATGTGATACCACCTGCTTTGTTTTTTTGGCTGAGGATTGTTTTGGCTATTCTTGGACATTTGTGTTTCCATATGAATTCCTGTGTTGTTTTTTTTAGGTCTGAGAAGAATGTTGCTGGTAATTTGATGGGTATTGCATTGAATTTGTAGATTGCCTTAGGTAAGATGGACATCTTCACAATGTTGATTCTTCCAATCCATGAGCATGGGATATTTTTCCACTTGTTTGTGTCATCTTTGATTTCTTTGAGCAGTGTTTTGTAATTTTCATTGTAAAGGTCTTTCACGTCTCTTGTTAGGAAAATGCCGAGGTATTTCATTTTTTTTGTGGTTATTGTGAATGGAATTGTGTTTCTTATTTGGGTTTCTGTTTGTTTATCATTGGTGTAGAGAAATGCGATTGTCTTTTGTACATTTATTTTGTATTCTGAGACTTTGCCAAAGGCCTTGATCAATGTAAGGAGGCTTTTGACAGTTTCTCTTGGGTTTTTTCAAGGTGCACAATCATATCATCTGCAAAGAGAGATAACTTGACTTCCTCTTTTCCTATTTGGATACCCCTGATTGCCTCCTCTTCTCTGATTGCTCTAGCCAGTACTTCCTATACTATGTTGAACAGGAGGGGTGAGAGTGGGCCTCCTTGTCTAGTTCCAGTTTTTAGGGAAATTGGTTCCAATTTTTGTCCATTTAGGAGTATGCTGGCTGTGGGTTTCTCATAGATGGCTTTCACTATTTTGAGGTATGTTCCCTGTATGCCTAGATGTTCAAGGGTTTTTATCAAGAAGCGCTGCTGGATTTTATCAAAAGCTTTTTCTGCATCTAATGATATGATCATGTGGTTTTTGTTTTGACATCTGTTGATGTATTTAATTACATTTATGGTTTTACAAATGTTGAACCAGCCTTGCATCCCAGGAATGAAGCCTACTTGGTCATGATGGATGATTTTTTGAGATGTATTGCTGAATCCGGTTTGCTAGGATCTCGTTGAGAATTTTAGCATCTATGTTCATCAAATATATTGGTCTGCAGTTCTCTTTCTTTGTTGGATCTTTACCTGGCTTGGGTATCAATGTGATGTTGGCTTCGTATAATGATTTGGGGAGAGTTCCATCTTTTTCAATCGCCTGGAATACCTTCAGTAGGATTGGTATCAGCTCCTCCTTAAATGTCTTGTAGAATTCTGCTGGAAAGCCACCTGGACCAGGGCTTTTTTTGTAGGAAGTTTTCTTATTACGTAGTCGAGTTCCTTGATTGTTATTGGTCTATTTAGGGTCTCAATTTCTTCGGGTTCCAACCTAGGTAGGTTGTGTGATGTCAGAAAGTCCTCCATTTCCTTAAGGTTTTCAAGGTTGTTTCCATACAAGTGTACATAGTATCTCTAATGATCTTTCGTATTTCTTCAGGGTCAGATGTGACTTCATCTTTTGTGTTTCTGATTGTGTTTATTTGGTTTTTTTCTCATTTTTTTCTTGGTCAGTCTAGCTAGGGGACCATTGATCTTGTATATCCTTTCAAAGAACCAGCTTTTTGTTTCATTGATTTTTAAAATTATCTTTTTGTCTTCTATGTCCTAGATTTGGGCTTTTATTTTGGTGATCTGAATTCTTCTGCTGAAATTAGGGTTTTTGTGGTCTTGCTTTTCCAGCTTCTTTAGGTGGCTTGTTACATTTGAATTTCTGTTCCTTCCATTTTCTTCATGTGTGTTTGTAGGGATATAAATTCCCCTCTTACTACAGCTTTCTGGGCATCCCAGAGATTTTGGTAAGACGTTTCTTCATTTTCATTTGTTTCCAGGTATCTTTTGATCTCTGTTTTGATTTCATCATTGACCCAGGAGTTGTTTAGCATCATGCTGTTTAGTGTCCATGTCTTTGTGGGTTTTGGAGGGACTTTGTTGGTGTCATTGTTTATTTTTATTCCACTGTGGTCTGAGAAGGTGCATGGTAGAATTTCAGTCCTTTTAAATTTGCTCATGCTTGATTTATGGACGAGTATGTGGTCGATCTTAGAATATGTTCCATGTGGTGATGAGTAGAATGTGTATTCTGTGGTCTTTGGATGGAGTGTTCTGTAGGTATCAATTAAGTCCATTTGGTCCAAAGTCACATTGAGGTTCCGGATTTCCTTGCTGATTTTTTGTCCTGATGATCTGTCTAGGGTTGTGAGTGGGGTATTAAAGTCCCCAGTTATGATGGTGTTAGAGTCAATATCTTTCTTTAGTTTTCCTAGAAGTTGCTTTATGTAAGTTGGCGTACCTATGTTGGGTGCATATATGTTTAGGATAGATATTTCTTGTTGATGGTTTGAGCCTTTTATCATTATGTAGTGGCTTTCTGTATCTTTATGATTTGTAATAGCTGGAAGGGTATTTTGTCTGAAATTAAGATCGCTACTCCTCCTTTCTTTTGTATTCCGTTCACCTGAAAGTTGTTTTCCCATCCTCTTACTTTGAGTCTTGGGTGTCCTTTCTAGTGAGGTGAGTCTCTTGAAGGCAATAGATCGTTGCCTGATGATATTTTATCCATTTTGCCATTCTATGTCTTTTCAGTGGTGCATTTAGTCCATTCACATTTATGCTAATAATTGAAATGCAAGAGTTGATCCCTGTCATAAGGTTCTTACAGAGTTGTTCCTGTTTGTTTGTTGTCTTTCTTTGGGTTTTGGAGTTGGTTCATATGTGTTTTTAATCTTTTGCCTGTACTCTTGTGAAGAATGTTGTTGTTCTTTTTTCTTTTTCTTCTGTGTTCAGTACTTTCTTAAGTGTTTCTTATAGAGGTGGTCTGGTGGCAGCGTAGGTTCTTAGGGATTGGATATCTGGGAAAGATTTCTATTCTCCCTCACTAATGAAGCTTAGTTTGGCTGGGTAGGTTATTCTTGGTTGCAATTGTTTCTCTTTTAGAACTTTGAAGATAGGGCTCCTGGCTCTCCTGGCCTGAAGGGTTTCTGTGGATAAATCTGCTGCTATTCTCATTGGTTTTCCCTGGTAGGTAGTCTGGTCTTTTTCTCTTGCTGCCTTTAGAATTTTTTCTTTTATAGCTACTTTGTTTAGGTGAATTATTATGTGCCTGGGAGTTGGTCTTCTCATTTGTTGTCTTCCAGGGGTCTCTGAATCTCTTGTGTTTGAATTTTTTCATCCTTGATGAGATGAGGGAAGTTTTCTTGAATGATTTCATGAAATGTTTGTTCCAGTGTGGTTTCTGTTTCTCTCTCTGCCTCAGGAAGCCCAATTACTCTTAGGTTTGGTCTTTTGAAGTGATCATTCATCTCTTTCAGGTTTTGTTCTGTCTTTTTGGGTTTCTTTTCTATGCTTTTGATAGTTTTGGTTAGTTCTGTGTTTTGGTCTTTGTGCTCTGAGATTCTTTCTTCTGCTTTCCTGATTCTGCTTTCCATGCTTATTAGTTTGTTATTCATTTCCATCACAGTATTCTTTACTGCTGTCATTTCTGACATCAGCTCCTTCCTATTTTCCTCTTGTCTCTCCTCAATTTTTTAAATTCTCTCCATTAATGTCTTGATGTCTGTGTTTGTTGCATGTAACCAGTTATTCTCGGGGCTCTTCATTGTTTGTGTTCCAGAATCTGTTTTCTCAGTGTCTGATCTCCCAGGGGTCTGTGTGAGAACTATATTCTTCTTTTGGTTTTTCTTCATTTGTGCAGTTTTTCCCCCCTCCCTAGTTTTTCCTTCCCTCCACATCACCGTCTTCTTCAATTCTGTTATTCAGGGATAAATGGATTGCTTTTACTTCTGTTTGTTCAATCTCCTATTCTTTCTGTATGCCTTCTTACTTTGTTCAATTCTGGAGTTGCACTGTAGGTTGGGGGTGGTCCTTTTTGTAGTTTTGAGATTTACTCAAAACTACAAAAAGGGGGGAGCTGTGATTCAAAATCTATCTGCAGGTCCTGGTATTTGTTGACAGGTGTGTGGATAATCTGGAACCCACTTCCCACTGCTTTGGAATCTGTCTGTGCAGTGGGGCTGTAGGTTTACTCCCTGAAATAAAATGTGGTTAGCAGAGGGGAGAGAATGGAGCAGACAGTAGGTTGAAGAGGGGGGTGGAGAGATAGAGGAGTAAGGGGGGAAACAAACGAGGGTGCCAACAGATAGAGAGCGAGTCCTATGCTGAAACAGATAAAAACGATATACCACAGCTACAGATGAACCAACTCTCATACAAAAAAAAAATAAAACATATAGTGATGCTAACATACAAGCTAACCAACCACCTTATTAGTGTGCTGTTCCTCTATACAAAGATATGGTTTACAGAGAGAAGAAAAGAGAAGAAAAGGAAGGGAAAAAGAGAAAAGGAACAATACAGTAGGAATAGAATTAAGTCATTAAACTAACAGAATCAATGAAGCACACTCTGAGACATTTCATTTAAGTCCAATGTCTTTTGAGTTCTGATCTCATTTTCTTTTCAAGCTGGTAAATTAGTTTCCAGTTAGGGTCAGTTGCCCCTGGTCTGCTGTGAACGATAGTTCAGATCACCCTCTGTTCACCACTCTGGCCTATGTCCTTTTCAAGCTTGTTTCTCCCATTTCGGTGTTGTTACCTTGAATCTCCAGCAGGTGGTGCTATCTCAGCTGCTCGCCCCAGAAGGGGTTGGGGCTGGACAGGAACAGCAGAGGCTGAAGATGGCTGCCTGCCTCAGGGCAGATGGCAGGAGCCTTACGGCGGGCAGGACATCTCAGTTGCTGGAGATGTGGCAGCGATCCCAGCAGATCATCCCTGAAGGGGCTTGAAGGACTGAAGTGGATTGCCTCCAGCCTGGGTGGTGCGATGTGCTATGGCCACCACAGAGGTGGCGGGGGGGCTGTGGTGTTGGTGGCGGTGGTGGCAGCAGTGCCGTTTGCGCTGCATTGACTGTCCAGTTTGCTGTGATGCCCCAGCGGTGGCAACAGCTGAGCTCTGTATGAAGAGCAGGCTGTGATGTTGGGTCCGCAGCCCCCGGGGCAAGAGTCAGAGACCCACTGTAGTTCTCCTTTGCAGAGGGTTTCACAGACCGGGTTGTCCCGTCACCATCTTGCCGCTTCTCATTTATTTATTTTTTAACAAACAAAAGCTTTCCTGTGAAGAAGCAGTGGGGAGAGACTACTGCCCCAGGCTCTGCCTTGCCACCGCAGCAGGAGAGACTGCCGGCTCTAGGCTTTGCGTTACCACTTCAGCACCTGGCTGGACACTGGCAGCAGCGGCTGCAGAGGGAACCTAGAGGCAAAGCCCCACCAGAGAAGACAAGAGAGGCACCCTCCCCCATCTTGATGGCGGGGCAGCAAAGTGCACTGCCTTGCTCACCACAGAACAGACCCCATCTCTGTGACTGGCAGATTAACTACTCAGTGGTCGATCATGACCAAGAGGTAATATCCTGAAAGCCCCAATTTCAGAGGGATATGATGAGGGCTGAGTCCCAGGCTCCCCACCTTCTACCCTGATCCAACTACAGGTCAAAGGGTGTGGCCAGAAAAGAATGAGGAAGAACTCCAAAGAGATAAGTGGTGAGTCCAGGGCTGACCCAAACCCATCCTCCCCAGAAATCCTCTGAACATCAGACCCACACAGCTGGGCCACAACTGAGAGGGACAAACCCAGGCTGAGCCTGGATGTCAGTCACAATCGGAGAACTCCATTCCAGAATAGGCCTGGCTGGGGTACCCCTGGTGAGTACATACCTGGGGAAGAGACAATCCCACACCTTCCCACCAGAGGAGATCTCCCTGACCCTACGAGAGTGGGAGGGGAGGACTGCAACCCCACCCACCTCCACTGCCCCTCCTCATTCCCTGCTCCAGATACTGGGAAGAGAGTGAAAAGGGTGGAAGAGCTGCAGGAGAGTCCAGATTGGAGGAGCAACTACAGAACCTGCCACAAGAGGGAAGATTTCTTTTTCCAATTTTTAATTTTTTTTAATTTAAAAAATTTTTTGGCCTGTTTGTTAGTTCATTTATTTAAAAAATATTTTTGCTTTGTGCAAGAATGTGTATGTGAGAGTTTGATCTGCATTCTCCCCGTTTTTTGTTTTCTTTTTCTGTTTCTTTTTTCTTTTGTTGTTTTTTGTTTATGTGTGTATGTTTATGATTGAGAGTTCATCTTTCAATTTTGTTGTTGTTGTTGGTTTGGTTTTGTTCTTTTGTTCTTCTGGGAATTTTTATTTTTATTTTTTATAGTTTAAGGTGTGTGTCAATATATATGTGAGGGTTCAATCTGAAATACCCCTTTTTTTCTTTTCTGGCCTTTCTGTTTTTCTTCTCCCTTCATTTTGTACTAGGTGTGTGTGTGTTCAATTTTCTTATTTTGTTGTTGTTTGTTTTGTTTCACTTTGTTGTTATTCCAGTTTGTTTTGGGGTGTGTGTATATGTCTGTGTGTGTGTGTATGTGTGTGTTCAATTGTTTTTTTGCATTGGTTTCTGCTTTGCATTGTCATATAGAGTGGTGGTGGGGGGGAGTGGATCTCAGGGAACACATACCACCATCCGTGAACACTGTAATTTGCAAGTAGTTTCTGAATCCTAGTGCCCCATCCCCTACCTTATTCAACTTTCAAAAACTGCAAGAGAAAGCAAAACTTCCCACCTACAGTCCTATTTAAAAATAGAACAAATCCAGAGCCTGTATCAGGGAAGAATAGAGGACTGAGAAAGCATCATAAGGAGAAGCAAGCCTCTCCTACTGACACTGAATAGCAGAACTAAAAAGAAAAACAAGCAATTTGTCACAAATGAGGAAAAACCAAAGGAAGAACACAGAGAATTTCAAGTGTAACAAAGAGAAAACTCCTGAAAAATCATACCTTCGATCCCAAATAATGGAAGTCACCAACAACTGGCCCCAGAATATGACAGGGATCAGGGAATGGATGGAAATAGTGAATAAGACTCCAGAAAGACAAGATGCAACAGTGAAAGAACTTGCAACAGAGATTTTTTGGTAATAAAACATTTCATCCAGAAAATAAATAACAAGATGACAAGCATGGAAAGTAGAATTAAACTAGCTGTAGAAAGAATCTCAAAACTTGAAGACCAGAACATGGAATTAACCCGATCTGTAAAAAACATGGAAAGAAGACTCAGAAAGAAAGAAGAAAGCCTACAAGAGACATGAGATTGTATCAAGCGGTTGAACCTATGCCTGATTGGTATCCCAGAAGAAGAAAGGGAAATGAAGAATAACTTGGAATAAATATTCCAGGAGGTAATCCAAAAAATATGAAATACCAGCCAAGCACAAGAGATACAGAGACTCCCAAGAAGACATCAAATGAGATCAACCCCTAGACACATAGTAACTTGTCTTCCCAAAGTAGGCACAAAAGAAAAAAATCCTAAAGGCAGCAAGAGAGAAAATCAGATTACCTACTGGGGAAAACCAATCACCAATCAGAATAGCAGCAGACCTATCAGCAGAAACAAGCAAGAAGGGACTGGAGCCCTATATTCCAAGTCCTCAAAGATAGATAATTTCAACTAAGCATTTCCTACCCAGCCAAGCTCAGCTTCATGAGTGATGGAGAATTAAAATCCTTCCCAGACATCCAGTCCCTAAGAGATTATGCCACTTCCAGACCAACTCTACAGGAGACACTTAAAAAGGCATTAAGCACAGAAGAAAGAAAAAAAAAAAAAGAATGACCACACACTTCCCAAGAGAAGAGCAGAGCACAGAGTTATCAGAGAAAACAGTGCAACAAGAAACTTGAAAACACACACATAGAACAACCCTAAAGTCAAAATAAAACAAGCAAACAAAGAAAAAACTTTATAAGAACCTCATGACAGGGATAAACAATCACATTTCAATAATCAGCCTGAATGTGAATGGTTAAATGCACCACTGAAAAGACACAGAATGGCAAACTGGGTAAGAACCATGACCCAATTATTTGCTGCATCCAGGAAATTCACCTCAACACAGGGGGTGCACATAGACTCAAAGTTAAAGGATGGAAAACGAGTTCCCAGGCAAATGGATCACAAAAGAAGGGAGGAGTTGCTATCTTAATATCACACAAAAAAGCCTTTAAACTATCACAAATTTAAAGAGATACAAAAGGTCACTATATAATAATAAGAGATTCAATCTATCAACAAGAAATATCCATCCTAAACATATATGCACCCGATAGGAGCACCAGCATTTACGAAGCTAAACCAAAAAAGATATTGACTCTAACACTATTATAGCAGGGGACTTGAATACCCACTAACAGCCCTAGATAGATCATTGAGGCAAAAAATCAACAAGGAGATCTAGAACCCAAACCTGACACTAAACCAAATGGACTTAATAAATACCTACAGATTATTCCACCCAATGACCACAGGATATACATTCTACTCATCACCACATGGAACGTACTCCAAGATCGATCACATCCTTGGCCATAAATCAAGCATAAACAAATTCTGTAAAGTTAAAATATTGCCATGTACCTTCTCAGACCACAATGGAATAAAAAGAAATATGAACACAAACAAAATATCCCCAAAGCCCACAAAAACATGGACACTAAGCAACATGATGCTGAACAACTACTGGGTCAATACTGACATCAAAGCAGAAGTTGAAAGTTTCCTGTAAACAAATGAAAAAGAAGAAACAGCTTACCAAAATAGCTGGGATGCCATGAAAACAGTTCTAAGAGGGAGTTTATATCTCTATGAGCACAAATCAAGAAAATGGAAAGATCACAAGTTGAGAGCCTAACAAAGCACCCAAGGGAACTGGAAAGAGAAGACCACCAAAACCCCAACTTTAGCAGAAGAATCCAAATCACCAAATAAGGTGATTTGTCCTCAAATACAGGACATAGAAGACAAAGATATCATAGAAAACACCAACAAAGCAAAAAGCTGGTTCTTTGAAAGAATTAACAAGACTGATGGACCCCTATCCAGAATGACCCAGAAAAAGAGAGAAAATCTCAAATAAACACAATCAGAAATAAAAAAAGATAAAATCACAACTGACCCCAAAGAAATATAAAAGATTATCAGAGATTACCATGTACACCTATATGGAAAAAAACTTGATAATCTAAATGAAATGGAGGACTTTCTGACATCACATAACCTTCCCAGTTTGAAACAAGAAGACATTGAGACACTAAACAGACCAATAACAACCCAAGAAATTGACTGTCATATGAAAACTACCACCACCACCACCACCAACAACAAAAAGCCCTGACCTGGATGTCTTTCCGGGAGAATTCTACAAAACCTACAAGGAGGTGTTTATACCTATCCTATTGAAAATATTCCAGGCAATTGAGAAAGATGGAATTCTCTCCAAATCATTTTATGGAGATAACATTACACTGATACCCAAACCGGGTAAAGATCCTACAAAAAAAAAGAGAACTATAGGCCAATATCCCTTATGAACATAGATGCAAAAATCTTCAACAAGATTCTAGCAAATTGGATTCAAACCACAACTCAGAAATCATCCACTATGACCAAGTAGGCTTCATCCCCAGCATGAAGGGCTGGCTCAACATTCACAAGATCATAAATGTAATTAAATACATCAACAGGTGTGAAAACAAGAACCACAAGATTATCTCATTAGATGCAGAAAAAGCTTTTGGTAAAATCCAGTGTCCCTTCTTGATAAAAATCCTCAAACACCTATGTATAGAAGGAACATACCTCAAAATAATAAGTGCCATCTATGACAAACCCACAGTTAACATATTGCTAAATGGACAGAAACTGGAAACATTTCCCCAGAAAATGAAACAAGACAAGGCTGGCTACTCTCATCCCTCTTGTTCAACATTGTATTGGAAGCCCTAGCTAGGGCAGTTAGACAGGAAAGGAAATCATGGGTATTCAAATAGGAAAAGAGAAAGTCAAGTTATCCCTCTTTACAGATGATATGATTCTACATCTTGAAAATCCAAGAGAATCTGTCAAAAACCTGCCTGCACTGATAAAGGACTTTGGCAAAGTCTCAGGGTACAAAATAAATGTGTAAAGACAGTTGCATTTCTAAACACCAACAACAAGCAGGCAGAGACCCCAATAAAAAGTATAATCACATTCAAAATAGCCATAAAAGAATACCTTGGCATCTTCCTAACCAGAGAAGTGAAAGACCTTTACAGTGAGAACTACTAAACACTGCTCAAAGAAATCCAGGAAGACACAAACAAATGGAAAAATATCCCATGCTCGTGGATAGGAAGAATCAACATTGTTAAAATGTCCATCCTACCAAAGGCAATCTACAGATTCAATGCAATACCCATTAAATTACCATTATTCTTATCAGACCTAGAAATGACAATACATAAATTCATATGGAAACATTAACGACCACGAATAGTCAATACAATCGTTAGCAAAAGAAGAAAAGCAGGCGGGATCACACATCCAGACTTCAAACTTTACTAAAAGGTTATAGTAATCAAAACAGTCTGTTATTGGTATAAGAGCAGGCATGTAGATCAGTGGAACAGGATAGAAATTCCAGAAGCAAAGTCTCAGTTTCTCAACCACCTCATCTTTGACAAAGCCTGCAACAACAACCACCAGGGAGAGGAGAACCTATCCAGTAAATGGTGCCGGGAAAACTGGCTGATCACATGCAGGAGATTGAAACAGGACTCCTACCTATCACCATATACAGAAATTGACTCTAAATGGGTCAAAGACCTAAACATAAAACCTCAAACTATAAGAATTCTAGAAAACACAGGAGACACCCTTATGGAAATTGGAACTGGCAACCTGTTCCTGATCAGAGCCCTAAGTGCCCACACCATAATAAATAAGATAAACAAGTGGGACCTCATCAAACTGACAAGCTTCTGCAAAGCAAAAGAAACCATCAAGAGAGCAGGGAGACAGCCCACAGAATGGGAAAAAATATTTGCCAACTGTTATATCTTGACAAAGGCCTAACATCTAGGATCTACAAGGAATTCAAATGTGCTGAAAGGCAAAAAACAGACAGCCCCATTAAAAAGTGGGTAAAAGACATGAATAGACACTTCTCAAAAGAAGATATTCGGGCAGTTGATAGACACTTGAAAAAGTGCTCAGCCTCACTCATCATCAGAGAAATGCAAATCACAACCACATTCGAGATACCACCTAACCCCAGTAAAAACGGCCATGATTAATAAACATGTAAAACAAACAACAGATGCTGGCAAGGAGAAAAAGGAATGCTTTTACACTGCTGGTGGGAATACAAACTAGTACAATCTCTTTATGAAGACAGTGTGGCAATTTCTGAAAGAACTAGAAATTGACCTTCCATATGACCTAGCAATTTCCCTTTGGGAATATACCCAGAGGAACTCAAATCATTCCACAAAAAAAAGATACCCGCATACGTATGTTTGTTGAAGCTTTATTCACAATAGCAAAAGCATGGAACCAACCATGCTGCCCACCAAAGCTGGACTAGATAAAAAAAATGTGGTACATATACACAATGGAATATTATGCAGCCAAAAGGGCCAAACATACAGATTTCGTAGCAATATGGATGGATTTAGTCTATCATACCCAGTGATCTATCACAGAAACAAAGAACAGAATACCTTATGTTCTCACTCATAAGTGTACCTCAAACAATTATCATAATACTGTAAGAAAGGGACTGGCGAATAGTGGGAAACTACCGGGGGAGGGAAGAGCACATCTC
>NW_007255466.1:220481-421783 GCF_000164805.1 Carlito syrichta
AATATGTGTTAACTGACCGTTTACGTTATTAGTAATAGTATATTGCATGCTAGTGGTCATCAGTAGGATACTGGTAGTTAAGTTTTCAGGGAGTCAAAAGTTATATGCAGATTTTTGATTATGTGAATGGTTGGCATCTACCCCCAGGTTGCTCAAAGGTCGACTTTAGTTTGTCAGTATCTGTAAAATCACTTGCTGGGTTTTAAAAATTGAGATTGTTAGTATCTACAAAATTACTTGCTAGGATTTTAAATTCAGATTATGTAGAACGTAGCAATCTAGTGAGGAAGGATTGACATCTTGATGCTATTGAGTCTTTCTATCCATAAACATGAAATATCTCTCTATTATTTAGTTCTTTAATTTCTGTCATTTAAAATTTTGTTTAGTTCTTGTACATAGTTTGTTCAATTTATACCTCAATATTCCGTGTTTTGGTTTGAATTCGAATGTATCATATTTTTGATTTAATGTTCTAATTGTTTGTTACTGGTAGAGAGGAAAACAATTGACATTTGAATATTAACCTTGTGTTATGGGATGAATTGTGTCCCGCCTTCCCCAAATGAATTTGTTGAAGCTCTAATCCTCGGCATCTCAGAATATGATTATATTTGGACATAGGCCTCTAGTAGGACAATAAAGTTAAAATGAGGCCATTAGTGTGGGCTCTAGTTCAATCCAACTGTTGTTCTTATCAGAAAATGATATTTGGACATGGTGGGAAGTTCCAGGAATGTGTGTGCACAGAATAAAGACGGTGTGAAAAAGGCAGCCTTATAAAAGCCAAGGAGAGAGACTTCAGGGGACGCCAATGCTGCTGACACTTTGATCTTAGACTTCTAGCCTCCAAAATTATGAGAAAATAAATTCTTATTGTTTAAGAAACACAGTCTATGGTATTTTGTTATGAAGGCACTATCAATATAATATATCTCATGTACTGCAGCATTGCTCTAATCTCTTATTAGTTCAGGAGGTTTTTTTTGGTTTGGTTTGGTTTTTGTAGATTCTTTCTTGTTTTTTACTTTTACTTTAAATGCTTTTTGGTTTACAAAATAAGAAATATATATCTATATATTTAAAAGAGATAAATAATTGATAACTTTTTCTCTCTATAAGTATGAACATATTTAGGGCAGCAGCCTATGGCTACATCTTAGCACAGCTTATAGCATGACTCTATGCACTCAATGTGTTTAATGAATAAATTAGAGTTTAAATACACTGTTTGTTCCTATGGTTTTCTAAGAACACTTGGGAAAAATGACCTACAGAGAGAGAAGAAAGAATTGCTAATCTATGAAGAAAATATTATGAAGAGAAAATAGAAGCTATTGTATGGAGGAATCCATCTTCCGCTAACTGATCCTGGAGAGGAAGTCCTTCCAGGAGATCTATTTATACCAGCTTGTAAAGGATATAGAAGATAGAGGCTCTACTTGATGACCTTCTAAAATTTACTTTCACAATCCTTTGTTTCTTCATTTTTCTAGTACATGTCTGCAAAATTTCCTCTGCGGTCAAAGACAAAAATGAAACTAATATGTGACACTGACAGAAAGAAGGTCGTATTAGTGGTCTAACTCACGATTTGCATTTTTTCCCATTTAAGTAAATTGTTTCTATTGGAGTTAGAGTATATGGATCCTTATGCTCAAAGGTTAATGGTCAGCTGGAAAGTAGCCCTAGGTCTGACACATAGTAAGTGCTCAAAATGTATAGATCCAGTAGTGTGTGAATGAATCACCCAATGTAGGTGCACTGCACTTTAGATTTTGTCTTTTATTTTAATTATTTTAAAGATATATGTTTAAATTTGTTGTTTCTAACACTGAATAAAAGAACTCTATTTTTAATGAGCTCATGAAGTAGACATCTCCTATTTTCTCACAGATGACTAAAATAAATGTCTGCCTTAATAAAAATTATTTATATGGCTAAAAATAATCTATAGGCTACAAAATTATTTCCTGGTAAAGGAAGACCTTATAAATTATTGTTGAATTGAACTGTCTTTACTGTTTAACCTCTTCCCTGCTTTTTGCAAGATCAAGAGAGTAAAAAGAATACATGCATATTTAGCAGTAGTCTTTATTTACTGGGCTGACTAATGTTATTTTTTTAAATATAGTTTTCCATATTTTGAAGATAATTCAAATTAAAAATAAACTTTGATTGGAGATTTTCTAGGTAAAGCAAATTGTACCCATAGAAAGTCAATGTATACCTGCGGCATTTTGAAAATAAAACCATTAAGTCACTGGCATCAGGCATCTACCTCTATGCATTTTGTCTGTTCATGTCATTTGCCCACTTTTAAAATAGAGTTATTCTTTTAATTTTTAAAAATTATTTATTTATTGCTGATTTGTTTGAGTTATTTGTAGATCCTGGATATTACCCTTTGTCAGATGAGTTATTTACAAATATTTTCTCCCATTCTTTAGGTTGCCTATTCACTTAGCTGATTATTTCTTTTCTTGTGTAGAAGCTTTTCAGTTTAAGATCAACTTATTTATTTTTGTTGCATTTGCTTTTGGAGTCTTAGCCATAAATTTATGCTATAGCCATAATATATTTGCATAGGTCAATGTTCAGAGGAGCTTTTCCTACTTTTTCTTTTAGAATTTTTATGGCTTCAGATATGACATTTAGGTATTTAATTCATCTTGAGTTAATTTTTACATATGATGAGAGGCAAGGATCCCATTTCATTTTTCTATGTGTGGTTATTCAATTTTCCCAGCAACATTTGTTGAATAGGGTGTCCTTTCCCCAGTGTATTCTTTTGTCTGCCTTGTCAAAGATCAGTTAGCTGTAGATATTGGGTTTATTTCTGAATTCTCTAATCTGTTCCATTGGTCCTTGTGTCTGCTCTTATACCAGTATCATGCTGTTTTGGTTACTACAGCCTTGTAGTATAATTTGAAGTCAGGTAATGTGACTTTGTTCTATTTGCTTTGGCTATTCTGACTCTTTTTGTTGTTGTTGTTCCATATGAATTTTATCATTGTTTCTTCTAATTCTGTAGAAAATGATTTTGCTAGTTTGGATAGGGATTGCATAGAATCTGTAGATAACTTTGGGCAACATGGTCATTTTAGCAATGTTGATTCTTCCAATCCATGAGCATAGGAGTGTTTTCCATTTGTTTGTGTCACCTACAATTTCTTTCTTGGGTATTTTATAGTTCTCTTCATAGAGATCTTTTACCACTTTGTTAAATACCTATATTTGTATCTTAAAGTTCTTTTGTTAGTTTGCCGCTATTGTAAATAGAATTGAGTTCTTTATTTGATTCTCAGCTTAGTCACTATTGATATATAACAGTATTACTGATTTGTGCATATTGATTTTGCATACTGAGACCTTTAGTGAATTTATCTATCAAGACCAGGAGTCTTTTGGAGGTTCTTTAAAATTTTATAGGTTTAAGATCACATCATCAACATACAGAGATAGTTTGATTTCTTCTTTTCCAATTTGGATAAGCTTTATTTCTTTCTCTTGCCTGGTTGCTCTGTCCAGAACTTCCAGTACTATGTTGTATAGGAGTAGTGAAGTGGGCATCCTTGCCTTGTTCCAGTTCTGAGGAAGAATGCTTTCAACTTTTTCTCATTCAGGATGATGTTGGCTATGAGTTTGTTGTTTATGGCTTTTATTATTTTGAGGAATGTTTCTTCTGTGCCTATTTTTCTGAGGGTTTTTATCATGAGGGGATGCTGGATTTTATCAAATGCTTCTATATTATTTAAAATATTCATTTAATTTTTGTTTTCAATTAAGTTGTGTTTAATTGTGTTTGTTTGGGCATATTGATATCTGTATACCTAAAATGATAAAAATAACAACATAAAAATTATTAAATTATTTTTCTGACATATTCTTATTTAATCATCACAAGAATAATATGGAGCTTATTTCTGCTTCATAGGTAAGAAAATAGAGACTTTACTTTCAATAGCAAATATTAACAAAACCTAAAATTGTTTTTTGGAGAAGATTAACAAAATTGGGAAACTGCAAGCCAGACTAATCAAGAGATAAAGAAAGAGGGCACAAATTATTAACAGAAATAAAGAGGAGCTATAACTATTGATCCCAAGGATGTTAAAAATGTAATAAAGAAATATTATGAACATCTATATGACTACAAGTTTGACAACTTAAATAAAATGTACCAATTCCTTAAAAGACACAAATTAAATCTCATATAAGGAAAAATAAGCAATCTCAATAGGACTATGTGTGTAAATGAAATAGAATCAATATTTTGCAATTTCTCAAAATAGTAGGAAACAGAACCATACAGTTTTACTGGAGATTTCTACCAAATATTTAAAATTTCTCTACAATTTTTTCAAGAAAAATAGAAGCAGAGGGAATACTCCCTAACTTGTTTTACGAGGTTAGCATTACCCTAATCCCCAGACCATATAAAGACTTTACAAGAAAGAACAACTAATATCTCTTTTTAAACATTTTAAAGATGGGGGTACAATTCAGGATTAGGTATACAAGTGATCATTGTACAGGTAAAGATGGGTCTCCCTTTGGTCCCCACTTCACCCGGTTTGAGGTCAGATACCCCTCTTGATGTTGTGTACTCCCGCCTCTCTGGCAGCATCCTGCTACTGCCAATCTCTTTCTTATACTACTTTGGTAAATGTTCAGCATCTGCTTATGAGTGAGAACATGTGGTACTCAGTTCTTTGTTTCTGTGATAGATCACTGAATATTATAGACTCTAAATTCATCCAAGTTGCTGTGAAGTCCATAATTTTGTCCTTCTTTAGGGCCGTGTAATATTTCATTGTGTATATGTACCACATTTTCTATATCCAGTCCAGTTTCGATGTGCAGCATGGTTGGTTCCATCTTTTTGCTATTGTGAATAGTGCTGCAATAGACATGCATGTGCAGGTATCTTTTCTGTAGAGTGTTTTAAGTTCTTCTGGGTATATTCCCAGTAGGGGGATTGCTGGGTCATATGGAAGGTCAATTTTTCATTCTTTTGGAAATCACTACTGTTTTCCATAGGTTGAACTAGTTTGCATTCCTACCAGCAGTGTAGAAGCGTTCCCTTTTCTCTGTATCCTTGCCAGCATCTGCTGTTTTTTGTTTTAGTAATTAATTTAATTAATGGATCATTCTTACTGGTATCTCATGTAGTTTTGATTTGCATTTCTCTGGTAATTAGTGAGGCTGAGCACTTTTTCATGTGTCTGTTGGCTGCACATATATCTTCTTTTGAGAAGTGTCTATTCATGTTTTTGCCCACTTAAATTTTTTTTTTTTATTTTAAAAATGTGGGGTACAATTCAGGGTTAGGTATACAAATGTTCATTATGCAGGTACCCTTGTTGATGATGTGTGCTCCTCCCTCCCCTGACAGTTTCCCTCTTTTACCCACTTTTTAATGGGGCTGTTTGTTTTTTGCCTTTTGGCATGTTTGAGCTCCTTGTAGATCCTGGATGTCAGGCCTTTGACAAATATACAGTTGACAAATATTTTTTCCCATTCTGGGGGCTGTCTCCCTATTCTCTTGATGGTTTCTTTTGCTTTGCAGAAGCTTTTCAATTTAATGATGCCCCACTTGTCTATCTTATCTCTGTGACATAGACATCTGGGGTTTTGATCTGGAATTGGTCGCCTACTCCAATCCCATCAGGGTGTCTCCTGCATATTCTAAGACTCTTATAGTTTGAGGTTTTACGTTTAGGTCTTTGATCCATTTAGAGTTGATTTTTGTGTACGGTGATAGGCAGGGGTCCTGTTTCAACCTTCTGCACATGATCAGACAGTTTTCCTAGTATCATTTATTGAATAAGTTATCTTCTCCCCAGTGGTTGTTGACTAATATCTCTTAACAAAGTATTGACAAATCTAATTTAACAACATGTAAAAGAATTACAAAGCATGGTCAAGGAGACCACAGGATGGGAGGGGAAAAATCCCAAAATAATTAAAAAATAGAGAACAACAACAACAACAATAAGACTGGCAGCCAACCCTACTGTGTCTATATTTACATCAGAAATAAATGGCCTAACTGTATTAACTAAAAGACTGAGCTAGGAAAAAAAAATCACATGATTAAATCAATTTATCCAGAGAAAATTTTAAGTCACATTCAGCATCAATTCATGATTTATAATTCTCTAAAAACTAGTAATAAAATGGAATTTCCTCAATTTTGTAAAAACCCATCTTCAAAATGCTTACAGATAGCATCAAACTTAAACAGGTGTCCAGACTGTGCTAATGACTAGAAGATAATATAATAAAGAGTTAAATTCTTCTTAAATTGTTATAATGCAATTACAATCTCGGGAAGACATTTTATGGATGGAGACAGATTATTTAAAAACTTATAGGAAAAGACAATGGAGTTAGAAGAACTGAAACAGTTCTGGAAAAGACAGTAAGAAACTACTCTATGCAATTTCAAGACTTATTATTGTATAATTATGGCAATCAAGACCTTGCAGTGTTTGAAAAAAAGTGAAGTAGATCAATGAAACAGAATAGAGAAGTCAGGAATAGCCCCCCACACATATAGCAACTCATTTTTGACTAAGTTGCAAAGCTAGTCAATGAAAAGAAGGATCATCTTTTCAATAAAAGGGTAGTGGAGTAATTGGACATTGATCAGCAAAAAGAGAAAGAAAGAAAGAAAGAAAGAAAGAAAGAAAGAAAGAAAGAAAGAGAGAAAGAAAGAAAGAAAGAAAATCATCTTGATCTAAACTTTACCTTTTACACAAAAATTAAGAAAATGGACCAAGAGTTAAATGTATAATATGAAACCATAAAATTTTAGGAGATTATATAGAAGAAAATCTCAAATACCAAGAACATGAAGAGTTTTTAGATATGACACACAAAGGACAATCTATAAAATAAAAAAGTGATAAGTTATAGTACATTATAACTAAAATCTTTTACTTTGAAAATTACCTTTATAAGAGGATGAAAAGAAAAACAACTAGATTAAGATAAAATATTTGCAATTCACATGTCTGAAGACTCATATCTAGAATATATGAAGAACTCTAAAAACTCAACATTCAATAACAAAACCATCCAATTAGAAAATAGGCAAAATATAGAGGAAACATTCAATTTATAGGGATATACTGATGACAAATAAGTATATAAAGGGATACCCAGCATCACTAGCTATTAGGAAAATGCAAATTGAAACTACAATATGATATTACTATACAGCTATAAAAAATAATGATAATAGCAAATATTGGCAAGTTCCTGAGCAACTAGATTACTCATGCATTTCTGGTGGTAATTTTAAAATAATACAGCCACCCTGAAAATAGGCAAATTGATTATTTTTTTAAAACAAATAAATAAATATCACACACACCGAAAAAAAACCCAACAGCAAATAACACACACAGAGAAAAAAATAAATAAATAACACACACACACACACACAAAATAACATACACACAGAAACAAATAAATCACACACACATACACACACAAACACAAGGAAATTTTTGAAAATAATGGATATGTCTATTAACCCGGATTGTGGTGATCATGTTATGAATGTGTGCATATGTACAAACTCATCAGATTCTATATATTAAACCTTTGTAGTGTTTTGGTATACAAATGCACCTCATAAAAGCAGGTAACACTAAAAATAACAATAACAACAACAAAGCTAAACCTGAAAATTTTTTTGTTGTTGTTTTGAGTTGGAGTCTCACTCTGTCGCCCAGACTGAAGTGCAGTGGCCTCAACCTGCTGGGATCCGGCGATCCTTCCGCCTCAGCTTTCCGAGTAGCCGGAATTACAGGCGCGCCCTACCACGCCCAGTTAATTTTTGATTTATTGTAGAGATGAGGTCTCGCCTGCCCAGGCGGGTCTCGAACCTGGGGGCTCAGGCAATCCACTCACTTCAGCCTCCCAAAGGCACGGGATTACAGGCTGAGCCACCGAGCCCGGCTCTGAAAATATTTTTTAACCAGCACAGTCAGGCTCCAAGGTATTAGTTGCAAATAAATGAAAATGTATGCCTGCACAAAGATCTGTGTATGTTTCTTCACATTAGCTATATCGATAACTAATACTGAAAACAATACAAATATTCCTCAATAGGTAAGTGCATAAACAAACCATGGTACATTTGCAATACTATATGGTAATATAAAGGAATAAACTCTTGGTACACACAAAATAAATAGATCTCAAGGGTCCCATATTACATTATTTTACTTAAGTAACATTTTTCAAATGTTAGAGGTGGAAAAGAGACTAGGGGCTATCAGCAGTTAGGAAAGGTGTGGGTAACACAATAAAGGAGGAGCATACCGGAGATATTCATGGTGATGAAAGAGTTCTGAATCTTGATTGTGGTGGTGGCCACACACCTATATTCATGTGATAAAATGACATAGAACTATATACACATATACCAATTATAAATTCCTGGTTTTGATATTTTACTATAATTATATAAGAGGTGACAATTGGCAAAATGAGGGAAAAGTATACAGAACTACTCTGCTATCTTTGCATACTTCTGTGAATCTATAATTACTTCAAAATAACTTTTTAAGTGTTTAATTTTCTTTACTGCAGGAACTTTCTTCTTTAAATAGTTAATATCAGTGTTTTAAGCAAGTTGATTTTTTTTATAGGCAAACATTTGTGTCTGTGTATGTAAATTAAATTTCCTGCAGTAATGGGTGCACAAATTTCTAGCCTTTTCTAAGTATATAATTATATCATGTCATAATGTGTATTATTTTATATAGTAATGTGTGTGCCTATAGACACTCATGTATGCATAACTGTTAGTAGATGGCAATTAGATATGACATAGTATAGTATCTGAGGATTCATTTATTTTACAAATAAAAATAAACTTTGGTATATAAAATTTAATATTCCTCTAAGAAATCAGTGAGTCTTCTATAATAGCACACATATTAAGTACAATTAATCCTTTATTTCTTAATTCTTCATTTAAAATTTTTAATTATGATAAAATACACATAATATAAAATTTACTATCCTATTTTAACTATACAGTTAGAATTTTTCTGTTAAATTATTTTTATTTTATTAAGTTTAACATTGATCTGAGGAAGTGCCAGAAAGTATACCAGATTCAGCAGTCTGAAATAGATTTAATAATATCTTACTGGAATTAATTAACTTTTAAGAAAGCCTACAGGTGAAAAGATTTAAAAAAAAAAAAAAAACAAGGGGAGAGATTTTTTCTATATATAGAGACAATTTTTGTTGTTCATAAGAGGGATTTACATAAATTTGAAAGACAAATGGTCAGATGAGATAAGAAACAGAAGGACTCCACAATTACAACAAAGCAGTGACATGCTGCTTTCTCTCCACAGCAAATTGTATTGTCTTAATCATTGTGCACTTTGCAAAACAAAACAGCTGCTCATGCGTAAATATAATCTGCCCATATTAACTGTTAAAGCAATGTTATTTCATGTGTATATAAGTTTGCTGACCATTTCTTTATACACAATGACTTTTTAATTTCTTTTTAAACATACCCTTTAGATAGATTCACTTAGGAGGACTGGAAAAAAAAAACACAGGGAGAAAAGGCAATTCAATCAATCTACCAGTTTCCTTTGAAATTTGGTTCCCACGTAGTTGTTTATCTCAGGGATTAACACATTAACTTTGAGTATGTGACACCAGCTTTCATCTAGGTGGTAATCAAACTACAGTAAAATAGGAGACAAGAGAAATCTTACTCCAGAAAGAGACTTCAAAGTGTCTTCCTCTGCTGGCATCCTTTGCTCATTCTAGTGCTTATTTCCTTTCTCTAACTACGGATCAACTCAGCAAAACATGATTGGGTAAGGCAGACTGAAGGTTAATGTTAAGACAAGGAAAATAAAAACTCATAATCTTCTAAATTCTGTTTAGGAATTATTTATACTAATTGCTTCCTTCTCTCTTCCATCCCCAAGATGCCTTCTGACCATTAAGAGGTTTGAGGTATAACTCAAAACAGATTCCTTTGCTCTCTATTAGTAGCTGCAAAATTGTTTAATTGCTGGCTAATAAACTGTACAAAATATAGTGATTTAAAATAGCAACTGTTTATTTAGTTTGTGATTCTATAAGTTGGAAATGAGGACTGGGCTCAGTTGGGCAGTCTTGTGAACTTGACTGAGCACATCTGATTTCTGCTGGGCTTGTTGATACATACAATGTCTGACAATTAAGTTCACAAACTCATTCTAGGACCGGTGCTATGTATCTCACTGCTGAATATCACTGTGGTCACCTTTGAAGTACTCCCCTTGGGAAGCTATACACTGATTCCAGTGCCTAGTCCACCTACCAAAGCAATTTTGGAACTCTTTATCAGAATGGTTGTTGGAGCTGTTGTATTACTCTTGATGTCTTGAATGTCATCAACATGTCTTCCTCTCAATATTTCCTTTGTCTTCAGGTAAAGAAAAAATCATAGATCAGGTAAGTAGGGAGGGTGTTCCAATACAGTTGTTTGTTTACTTGTTTAAAAACTCCCTCACAGACAGAGATGTGTGAGCTGGTGCATTGTCGTGATGGAAGAGATCCTTTGGAACCATTTTTTGTGCAGACCTTTCTCATGCCAAGATTTTCAGTTAAGATTTTTGTAACTGTTTCTCTATTGATGTTTACTTGGTCTGCTCTGCTTCTCACAATCAGCTGATAATTTTGACGCATAATTCAATGAATTTTTGCAATGTTTTCATCAGTTCTGCTTGTTACTGGCCCTCTGGCCCTCTCTTCATCAGTGGTGCTTCCTGTCCCCTCAGAAAAACGTTTAATCCATTTGTACACTGCCATTTTCTTCATGACATTATCCCCATAAACTTGTACTAACATGTCCCTTATATCATTCCCACTCTTGGCAAGTTTAACAAGAAATTTAATATTTGTTCATTGTTCATTGCTTTAATTCAAGCTCTGACATTCTCACGACGGCATACAAAAGCATGCAACAGCAGTAATAATGTATGTCACCCAGCAAGACACTGCCCCATGTCAACATGAACACAGTTGTGTGACACTGGTATACCAAGCTTATGAGACAAGTTCTTTGTATGGTGCTGCTAACGTAAACCCATGGTGGCAGGTTCGCGAACTTAATTGTCAGTCCATATATGATTAACACATGGATCCACTGATTTTCAATAGCATCAGTTACAATGGTTGGGATACTTGATACCTATCTTCATGGAGTCACTCATCCTTCATAAGGCTAGTCTGACTTGTTTACAAGGTAGTCACTGACTTCCAATTGCAGAAAAAAGGGCAAACCACTGTGTACAAGAGCCTTTCAAGTTAACCTTTGTTGGTCAAAGCAAGTCTTTTGGCCAAAGCAAGTCTCATGGCATGCTCAGAGTAAATGGAGGAGGTAGGGTGCTTCTAAAATGCATGGATGTGGGAGGCAGGAACAAATTAATCTTTATGTTAATCATTAAATTTGGTGCATAAATTTAGAGAAGATGGAAAACATAGTAAATTGGTGTTGTCTGAATATTTCAGTGGAAACTATGGATTTGAAAAGAAGAGTTTAGTTTAAAAACCATGGGCACATTATAGAGAAAATAAAATGGATCTGATTTCACATCTAAAAATGTGATAAGCCAGATTTTTTTCACATTAGAATCTCAAGTAGCAAGTTCAAAGTTCTGAATCTGGATTTTAGTGACAAGAGTCAATAAGAAGAGAACATTGATGTTATATACTTAGTTTTTAACAAGTTATGAAACAGCAACTTATTTAATGTTCATTATAATTTGCTATATTATTTTAAGTAACATTATTAATGCTTATTTTAACAGCAATTCTGAGTTATGGCACTTATTATTGTTTCTTTGCCTTCTTTTTTTCTTTTCTTTTGAGTTGGGATCTCATTCTGTCACCCAGGTTGGAGTGCAGCGACACTTTCAGAGCTCACTGCAATCTCACCCTCCTGGGTTCTGGCAATTTTTCCGTTTCAGCCTCCTGAATAGCTGGAACTACAGGCACACATGCCATCACAGCCATCTAATTTTGAAACTTTTTGTGTAGAGGCAAGATCTCATATGTTTTCCAGGCTGGTCTCGAATTCCTGGACTCAAAAACTCTTCCCTCTTCAGCCTCAAAAATTTCTGGGATTACAGGTGTGAGCCCCCATACCCAGTTTATTTCTATTTTCATAGGAGAAATTTGAGATTCAAAAAAATTAAATGATTTTGTCCCCAAATCATCTAGCTACCTAAAGAGTTTACTTAGCCCCTGTTGTTTTGACTGAAGTTAGTGATCCTTTTATTATAATATGGTTGTCTTGTATTTAGTATTCATTAGATCACAACTTCATCTGGCTTTTTTTTCTTTCAGTAAATATATACTGGCATCAACTTTAAGGTTGCTCCAAGCTTTCTGCAACATACACAGAGAACAAGGCTCCATATCTCCCTTCTCCAGGTTTCCTTCACAGAGCTAATATAGCAGATGCTTACCACACATTTTATTGTTAATTTTATATATGCTTCCATCCTTAGGAGAGGAAAGGAACACTGTATCATCTATCTTGTGGCTGTGCCTAGCATAGTGCTTGAGCCATATCAGGTATGAGATGCATACTTGTTGAACTTCATGCCCTGTAACTGCACAATGATGCTTAAACTTTGACCCATAATGTTTCTATTAATCACCAGAGCCCAATAAAATTATCTTCAGAATATAAACCTGACCCAGGCAAGAACATAAGATAATTTTAAAATTACTTTCAACATCAAATACTATAGTATGTGCTCTAATTCCCCAAAATCTTTTCTATTTTTAAAGGTTAACCTTAAATTCATGAGGATTTAACCACAAATAATTCATTTCTGATAATTAAAGTTCAAGAAATTGTATTGTTTGGAAAGGTGAGCACATGAAAATAGATCCGTTGATTGAGGGACTAAGTCATCCTGCTAAACTGACTTCTCAGAGACTAAATTGGCCTTTGTAGTATTTATCAGGGGACCCTAACTTTTAAAGTAATAGAAACTAAAGTGTGGTAAAATACCAGTCTATGTTAATGAGTCCACACCATCAATTCTAACAGGATTTCCAACTTTTACCTCACATAAGAATTAAAAAAAAGATAAGAAGAAAAAGAATAAATAATAAAAGATGAAAAGTTATAGGAAGGAGCCAGAACTCTGAAAGGTCATAAAGTTACAAATAAGAGGAGCACTTGGAAGCATCTTGTCCATCCCTACAGTCTACCATGTCAGGGATGTCTAGTTCTCTTTCGGCTCTTTTCGCTCCCAATCCCAAATTCAGGGTCAGTCAAAATGTATTATCTATTCTCAGAGTTAAAAACTCAAGTCTTTTTCCACAACTGCTAGGAGAACTAGCAAAAGGCAGTATTGAAGTTTGGAATGAATGACGTTCCCTCTCAGAAGATGACCCAGATGACTAGCTAAAGTGTTGTGGAATACAGATAACAGATTGGTAACTGGCCAAAGCAGCCTGCATCTGGATGGGTACTGGCTGGATCTTCTATTCTAGGACCTGAAATAGGGTAGAGTGCCCATTTTGGCAGCCAACATTTTTTTCCTGGGCTGGCTCCATTTGACATGGAGACAGAATGGCGATAAGCTGAGGCATTATTCCTTTTGCAGATGCATAATCAAGCCTAGTTTACCGTCTTCTAAGTTCCCTGCTTTAGGGTTCCACTATCTCTAATTTTAAGTACTTGGCTCTATAATGTCATTTTTTTTTGAAAAAGAAAAGAGCAAATAAACAATGAAATTATCTATTTATTTATTTAATTTGTGTTATTCATATTTCATAGTTGTACATATTTTGGAGACACGTGATATTTGATACCTGTATACAATATGCAATGATCAAATCAGGGTAACTGGGATATCCATTTCCTCAAACATTTATCTTTATCTTTTCTTTGTGATAGAAACACTACAAATCTTCTCTTCTAGTCATTTTGAATACAATAAACTAGTGTTAACTATAATTTTCTTGCTGTACTATTGAATTCAAGCCTAGTTTTTGTTCTTTCAAGTTCCTTCCTTAGGGTCCTACCATCTCTACTTTTAAGTCGTTGGTTCTAAGATATCATCTTTCTCTGAAAAGAAAAATACAATAAACAAACAAAAATACCTTTTAAAGAACTCAATCTTTATTACCTAAAAAGTCTGGAGGAGAAAAATTGGTTGGTAGCTCATGCACCATCTTCTTAATTCCCCAGCTTAACACAGAAAGTTAATTATTTCCTATTCTCTCTCCCATGGAGCTCAGTTACCTTGAGGAGTTTTTATCAATTAAATACCAAAGCCTTCTTTAAAAATATATTTTATGTTGTCCACAATGGAAAATTTAGTTCAAATAATCTAGTATTATTTTATTGAAAGGAAATCCACACAGATGTATTCTTCTTGGTATTTATTCTTTTGTGTTTTACAGTGATTCTTCCTCCCAAAGATGACCAAGGTGGCTCTCTGACATCTGTTCTGTTAAGTAAAAGCAACACACATTTTGTTATATGACAGGGCTTTCTATCACTTTAAAAAGGAAAAATTAATGTCCAGAGAGATGTGATAAAGTGTCTGTTTTTACAGAAACTCATATTTCCTGATTCCTGTGAACCTCATGATACTATCAAAATCAATCAGGATTTGAAAAGTAAGATTCAATTCACTGAAATAATTTAGTATTCTTTGACTTGCCCCCAATCTGTGGAAAAGTCTAAATGTCAAGTCAGGCATATCCAATAATTTCTATATTCTATTTCCTACTTGTGATAGAAACCCAGAAAGGGATTCAGATAAAATGAAGGATGAAAGGCTTTGGGTCATATGGGGCTCTTCTGGATAAGACTCAAAAGAGTGACTTTCTGATTATTTTGTAGAGAGAAAAAAAGCAATATTTCTTATTAGCGCTTTCACCATAACTAAACTTATGGGGCTTGCAAAATTAAAAATTATTTTTTCTGTGTAGGATGCTGAACTCTGTGGAACTATTATGGAAAAAGCACTCCTAAGCTTAATACTGAACTCCAGGTAAAACCAAGTACCCTTCATCTTCCTGAACTCTGAAAGGAGACGAGAAAGTGAATTTAAGTTCTATCAATAAATTTTCAATGACCATTTTCAGGTGAAGCAATATGAGCATGAGCAAAAAGAGCCTTTCCAGTTTAAGTTGGCATGGTGTCTTCTTTTCTCTTGTCCATTATGGCTTCAGGTACCTTTTTTGTTTTGTTTGTTTTTGATGCTGGCTCCACTTTACCTAGAGACAGAGTAGTGAGAAATTCAGGCCTCAAACATCATCCCTTTGCAGATGCAAACTCAAGTCTGGCTTGCTTTCTTCTGAGTGTCTCTTTCAGAGTCTCACTACCTCTATTCTTTGTCCTTGATCCTGAAATGGAAAATGTCACTTTCCTTCTCAGAATAAAAATATGAGCAAAATTAACCTTTAGTAGACCCAATATTCACCGTACAAAACATATGGAGGCAAGGTGAATGAAGGGACCCTAGCACGGAGACTCCACACGTACTTCGCATTTAATGACCCAGGATACCGTGGTCATGGGGAGACAACTAAAGATTGCCCAGAGGAAGAGCATCCGGAGGGAGGTGGGGTGGGGAGTTGTTGTGACTCCATTGTTCACCAAGGAAGAGAAGCTCTTGTCCACGAACCATCTGAATCCCATGTACAACTTCAACTCTAAAAGACCCTACAAGATTGGGCATGGGCAAAATAAACAAGGGGCATGGTGGGAAGAGTGAGCAGGGAAATTTCCAAAAAAAAAGATGTGAGGAATTTTAAGCCTTTCCTTCATGAGGAATCCGAATGATTTTTGTCACATGAATAAAGAAAACCTCTAAATGACCCCCAAATCTTTAATTTTGCTGTGGTCAACAGGAAGCTTAATGCCAAAATTAAATGTGACCTGCACCAAACCATGTAGTATCTTATGACTTGCATATCTGTTTTATTTCCTCCTCTTATTTACCTAATTTGGATATTCAAAAGTCTCATTTTTTATGTATGCAAATATATTGTTTTCTACAAACTGTCTATCTTCTCAAGAATGTTTAAATTAATCATGGCCTACATAAATAAACGATCATAAAATCAGACTAAAAGGGATAATAGGGATAGATTTCAAAGAAACAAAACAAAACAAAAACACTGGAAAACAACCTAGTCCAAGAAGAGTAAGTAGGAGAAAAAATTAGGAAACTGTAAGAAGCTTTATGGGTGCTCCTTGGTACCTGAGTCGTAGTCCCAGAGAGAAAATTTCTTAATAGGAGGTGTGATCAGAGAGACGAATTCATGCTCACTCACGAATGGGGGACAATGAAAATGCATGCAGAGGAACCAGTAACATTAGAGGTTTGAAGAGAGAAAGAACTTGGTGTAGAAATAGAACAGGAAAGGATTCCTCGATAATTGGACAAGCAATGATCTCATACTGCATCCTATAGAAAATGAGAACTATTGAACTTTAAAAGGAGTGAAAGATGATAAAAAATGTATTTATGTAGTGGTGCTCTGACAGCAATTGAGTGAGGGAGGTACTGCAGAGGACTGATAGGGCTAAAGAGGCCATTTATGGATTTTTATTTCTAAAGACTGAAATTAAGTAATCTGTGGGATAATTGTTTACTACTGTTTATATTTTTAAATACTTTTGTTCCATTTGTAGATACTAACTTCTTTTTTTTATTGGCAGCTATTTACTCTGTGTTGTTTTATGGTATACAGCTGGAATAATCTAAATATCTCTTGAAAGAGAATTTCTTGAAAATCCTGAATGTCCACTTAGTGGTAAATATATAAACAAGTTAGGATAGGTCATAAAACAGTAAGTATGATAGAATTTGTACTTCTATAGACACAAATGCAATCTATATGTGAATTATATTCACATCAGAAATACACATGTCCCATAAGTAAATATGTATGTCAAGACATATGTAGACATGATATATAAATACATACACATATCAGTCTAAAGAGATATCTGTTTAAATTTTGTTTAACATATGAGAATATGAATTATATAACATATAGTTGCCTTTGGTAACTGAAATTATATTTCCTTTTGTGGACTTATATTTTCTTTTTATTATGTCATTAAATACATCAGGCTTTTATAAGTGAAACAAAATAACTTTTATAAAGTAATACATGTCCATGATAAATATTAAAACAGTAATCAGTAATAATCTTTTTTCCATGCTGAACACTCCAGTCTTAATTCATAGAGGTCGCAAGTGTCAACTAGTTATTGTGTATGACTCTGAACAGTTTACAAACACCTATAAGAATATATGTATGACCAGGTGCAGTGATACACACCTCTAATCCTAGCACTTTTGGAAGCTGTGGTGGGAGGATTGCTTGAGCCCTAGAGCTCAAAACCAGATGAAGCAGCAAAGCGAGACTCTGTCTCTCAAAAAAAAAAAAAAGGAATATATTTTTGAATGCGTGTGTATATACAATAAGATATTTGATATAATAAATGTCACATAGAACATATATTTGCATATACATATGTCTGTAATATATAATATACAATAAGAATATATGTAAGAAAATTATGTATATTGTTATATGTATATATACCCATATATGCATACACATAAACTTAAAACATAGATAGCCAGATAGATTATATATTTTTGTTCTCTCTCATCCTATCCAACGATTCAAAAATTATTTAACTTTTCTATGCCTCATTTCTTTCATCGGTAAAGTTGTAATAATAACAGTAACTACCTCAGGGGTGTATTATGATGTAACACAAAATTAATATAATGAAGTACATCTGATCCTGCTTATCATATAAGAAGCATCTGATAAATATTGGCTCTTCATCTTATTAGAAACATGACATGAGAGTTTGTTGCCATTTTCATAACTGACAATGTCTGCATTTAAACCTTTACCCTTTACCAGCCTAACAGATGACAAATGCTATCTGTTTGTTGTTTAAATTAATTTTGAGTAGGGATGCACATTTTTCAGATATTCATTGAAGTTTAAATATTTCATTTTATGTTGATCACCTTGATATTTTTTCATTATTTTTATTGTATTTTTATTCATAAGTTATTAGAATAGTAAAGCAGTTAGACTTCTATGATGCAAATATTGCCCAGTTTTTATTTGTTTTATTTATCTTATTACTAGTAAATTGATTTAGTTAAATGCACTATTCTTTGATGACATCTGAGTTTTCATGTATGCTTAAAATACTTTCTCATTTTACCATAAGCACATTTACCTATCAATCTTTTTTTTTTGAGTTGGAGTCTCACTCTGTCACCCAGACTGGAGTGCAGTGGCCGCTCCTGGCCACCGCAGCCTCGCCTGCTGGGCTTCGGCGATCCTTCCGCCTCAGCCTTCCGAGTAGCTGGAATTACAGGCGCGCGCTACCACGACCGGCTAATTTTTTGATTTATTGTAGAGATGAGGTCTTGCCAAGTTGCCCAGGCGGGTCTCGAACCCACGGGCTCAGGCAATCCACTCACCTCAGCCTCCCAAAGGCGCGGGATTACAGGCTGAGCCACCGAGCCCGGCTACCTATCAATCTTTAATTTCAGTATTTTATATTTAAATTTTGTGTGATTTTATGTATGTGTGATTTTTATGTATGTGTAATAAACTTGAAAAACAATGAGTATGTAATTTGACAATATCTAGCATATTCAAATTTGCATACAGTTTATGACACAGTAGTTTCATTTCTAAGAATATTACCTAGATAAGGTCCATTTATGTACTAGGAGACAAATGTGAAGATTATTATTTTAAAAATTAGAATAAATATACATGTCTATATGCAAGAAAATGTTTAAAATATAGTATAGTCATAAAATTGAATATTATAAACCCATGAAAATGAATAAATAAGCAAGAGTATTACTTGCATAAGTAACATACTGAATGAAAAAGTAGTTGAATGCAATGCCACTTTTATATAGTTTCAATTACATAGTATATATGGTATATATTATGTTTTTTCTATACATACATACCTATGATAATGTTTAACTTAGAAATTAGACTCAGTAATAAATTAACAACAATAATACAGTAGAACTTTTTTTTTTTTTTAATTGGAGTCTCACTCTGTCGCCCAGGCTGGAGTACAGTGGCATGCTCATGGCCACCACAGCTTCGACCTGCTGGGCTTAGGTGATCCTTCTGCCTCAACCTTCCAAGTAGCTGGAACTACAGACACACGACACCACGTCTGGCTAATATTTGTGATTTATTGCAGAGACGAGGTCTCACCAAGTTGCCCAGGTTGGTCTTAAACCCCTGGGCTCAGGCAGTCCTCTCGCCTCTGCCTCCCAAAGTGCGGAGATTACAGGCTGAGTCACTGTGCTTGGCCTTAAAGTAGAACAAAATATCTTATTGTACTATACTATAGATAACTGAAATGATGAAAACAAACTGCAGATAAGAGGGGGGCTTCTGTACCTATATATATGTTAGAATTATAAAGGGATTCATGAACACGTTATATACCAGCATTAAGATATTGCTTATTTCTCGGGAGCAATAGGAAAATGTGATTTGGGAGGGACACAGAAAGCTTCCATCACAATTATGATGATTTAGGTTTTAAGCTAGATGGTTATATGGATGCTCACTATCTCATCCTTTATACTCTTTTGGACTCATTTCTCTCCAAGAGTGAGGTAGGGATCCATTGCTCTTTTGTAAATGGTTAGCCAGCTTTATCCTCAAATAATATTTACTTAATAATCCCTTCCCTGCTAATTTGCAACCAATACATAAGCATACATTACATTCCCCATGTGTATTTGAATCTATTTCTTAATTTTCTATTTTATTATATTGACCTCTTTATTCTATTCTAGCATCAAACTGTTTTGCTCCTATTACTTCACATTCTTCTTTAATATTTGTTTTTTCCAGAATTTCTTAGATATTTTGGAGTGATTTATTTTACCAGATGTATCTTAATACTTTTTTGCTATTTCAAAACTTTTCTGGGATATCTCAATATACAGATTAATTTTTGAAAAACTTGCATTCCTACTCAAATATCTTTTCATTTATTTTTATTCTTTGATGTTATTCTGTAAAATTTTAAAGCTTACTTTCTGTGATACAGTATATTCCTTGCTTTATTTATTTCGGAAATGGCACCTTTTTTAACCATCATGAATAAGATTTTTTTTCTCTATTGTACTTTCTATCTGGCCATTACTTTAGAAAAGTTTTGGATTATGTTAAATTTAAGTAAATCGTTTTATAGGTTTCTCATTGTTCTGGTAGTATTATAACTGACTTTTTCAGATTATCTAGGTATACAATAATTTTATATTGAAATCGATGATTTTGCATTTCACTTTTTGTTTTAATATCTCTTGTTCCCTTCTTTTTAATAATTACCTAGCTACCATTTCCAAAGCACTTTTAATAAATGCCAAAGTAGGAATCCTTGGCTTGTTCCTGGCATTCATTAGAATGCATGTATTGCTTATACAGTGAGAAAAAAACAAAGTAGACATTAAAACATATTATGAAAACTGAGGAGCTGTCATTTTGGGCTTATTTTATTGCTTGCTGGTGTTTAAATATTTTTCTTCTAAGTAATGAAAGATATGTATTTGTTTCTAATAATGCATTTTTCTGGAGCATTTGGAGAAGGTATCTTTTTTCAACTTGAGAGAAGTTAGATCTTATTTGTAGGCTCCAGTGAAGAGTCCAGGAAAGAAGGAGGCCTTAAAAACAAAAAAAGAAGAAATAACAAATAGAATAATTTCCCAGAGAAAATTGGGAAGGTTTATTTCAAGACCTCAGATTGCTTGTAAAGGAGAACAGGGATTCTAGAGAAGGGGAGGGAAGTGAATTCAAGCATTAATAAGATTTCATGGACAGGGATGGGGAGCAAATGGAATTTGTACTTTACAGACTCAATTTCCCATCTGATTAGAAGGCAAGGTCGTTTGCTAAGAAACAAAATCATTGAATGGGTCAGGGACCTTAATGAAAAGCATGAAAAGTTGAAAAGCACCTTAAAAATGAAAAAGGTCATGCCCAGGGTGTTGTAAATAAATTGCCACCTGATTCTAGAGAAGAATTATTGAATGGACACTACTTATATGCTTATGATATTGTTTAGTACAACCTAAAATTTGGAATAGAAGAAAGGGTGAGTGAATTGATCTAGAATGGGGCATTTTGAATGTGAGTAAAAAGAGAGAGAAAGAGATTTTGAAAGAAAGTAAGGAATAGTGAGAAAGGACAGAATGCCAATGGTAATATCATAGTTAAAAATATTTATTGTGATATATATGTTGGGTAGGAAAGACAATTATCCAGGCACAACTTTACTTACTTTTTACTGGGGAAAAGATGTCAGAACAGTAAAATAACTCAGGATATGATAAATGTCATAAAAGGTGTGTACATGTGATTTTAGGAACACAATTTAGAAAGCATTAATATTTTGCTTATGAGATGATGAGAGCAGGGCAGGGATCATGGAGCGAATTTAAAGTGGTCACTTGGTGAGACCTCCTCTCCACAATAAATCAAAAATTAGCTGGGCTTGGTAGCGTGCATCTGTAGTTCTAGCTACTTGGAAGGCTGAGGCAGAAGGATCGCGGAACCCAGAAAGTGAACACTGGGGTGGCCATGAGCGTGCCATTGCACTCCAGCCTGGGTGATTGAGTGAGACTTCAACTCAAAAGAAGAAAAGAAAGCAGGAAAGAAAGAGAGAGAGAGAGACAGAGAGAGAAAGAGAGAGAGAGAGAGAGAGAGAGAGAGAGAGAGAGAGAGAGAGAGAGAGAGAGAGAGAGAGAAAAGAAGAAAGAATTTAGAGTGATCTATAATGTGTAGATGGGTAGTTAGAACTGAGACCTCTCTCAAGGTAAAGTCAGTCACATATATGTTTGCTTAGTCATTCTTTCAACAAATCTTTACTGAGCATTGCTTTGCCAAATAGTTTTCTATGTATCTGGGGATATAATGACAAAAAAAGCCCTTATCATGGAGTTTATATTATTCTACAGAATAATACAACAAATAATACAAGAAAAACAGTCAACAAGCAAACAAACTGACAATAAAGTGTGTTAGTTGGTTTGAAGTGATAAAGAGAAAAACATAAAGCTGAACGGGGGCTTAGGCTGTATATGTTGATGGTGAGTGGTGTGTGCTTATCATTCAGACAAACAGAGCATGCTTCTCAAAAATGTCGATGTCTATGCCAATGCAGATACTTTATCTTACTCACTGCACTGACTTAAAATAGAGATATATATTTTATTGTAAAGAATACCGCATACCTTATATGCATTGAGTTATAGCAACTATTTTGAAGAGTAGTTAAATATTCTCTGAATAATTGTAACTTACTAAAATGGGGAACTCTTAAACACATCTGTGGAATTGTCTTAACTCAGAGTTATACATGATTAAAGATGGGAAAAAAATGCTACCTGTGACCTGATTCAACCTTCTTATTTTAGAGTTGTTTGTGGGGTTAAGTGGCTTGCTTTAAAGGGTACACAGATAGTGGGTGGCTGACCTGTTGTTCAAGTCCAGATTGGCTGCTTCCAAATCCCCTTCTGCTTCCATCAAGTCAGCTTTTCACTTTGCCTCAGGCAGACCATAGGCCTCAGAGAGAGGGAGCATGACCTTAAAGAAATAGAACAGAATGGAGAGTCAAGCGAGAACATTTAAAAAGAGGCCACCTTGTGTTAGGCACAATTTGAGGATTTCCACTTTTATTGTCTTGTGTCTTCATAACAACCATTTAAGGAAGATTTTTATGATTCCATATTTCCTTCTGATTTTTTTAAAGAATGAAAGTTATATACATTAATTGTAGACTCCGAAATACCATTTCTCAATTTCATATTCCTATTTCTCCAGAAATAAACTGATTTTGAAGCTGATATTTCTTTAATCCTTGCGTGATTTTACATTACTACACTAATATGTAAAATTTTTCACTTTCCCACATTTTGTATTAATTTACTCTACTGTAGATTTCTGCAGTTCATTTTATACTCCAAAATTTTGAGATTTATCCAAATCTGTACATGAATTCTATGTAATTCTTTTTAAAAATACACTTTATTCTTTAGAGCAGTTTTAATTTCACATCAAAATTGATCAGAAAGTATAGAGGGTTCCCATAATTCCCCCACTTCAGCCTCTTCATCAACAACTTGCAACATTTGTTAATAAAGCACATCTCCAACTTTATGAGTGAACTTTAAGAGTGAACTTCAAGACATTGTGTCAATGTATACTTCTTCTGTCAATAAATATGAGCTCTAAATTATATGAATTACAAGCTAGTACTTAGTATTGCCAGACCTATTTTTTTTTAAACACATCTAAGAGCTGTGAACTGGGAATTCAATGTTCTTTCATCTTGTATTTATCTGATTATGGAGGGTTAAGCATATTTTTATGTGTATTGGTAATTTAGTGCTTGTGTTTTGTGAATTCCATGTTCATATATTTTGTCCATGTTAAGACTGAGAATGCTTATATTTTTATAATTGATTTGTAGGAGTTCTTTATATAACTGAATACTAATGCTAATACCAATAATATTAGCTAACACCTACTGAGTTTTGATTCTGGTACTTTCTGAGCATTTAGGTATAGAAATGTCATAATTACCTCAATAACTTTTTAAGTTAGGTAATATCTTCATATTACATATTAGGAAACTTAGTTATTAAAAAATTAAGTTACTTGCTCAAGTTGTTTTAAGTAATAAATTCATAATTTCTAACCGGCTTAGCTGGCTTCAAAAAGTCTATACTAGAATAAACCTTTGTCTTTTATGTGACTAGCCACAATAAATGACTCTTCATTTCAGTTGCTTTATGGTGTTTGTACTATTCAACTTTTTAAATTTAATAAAAATTAATTACATTACTTTTTAAAATGATTACTGTCTGTGTGTTGTTAAGTGATTTCTACAGAATGCCAATTTCATAAAGATGTTGTCCTATACTGCTTTCTAAAAGTTTTATGCTTTTTAATTATGGAATTTAATCTTTCTGGAATTTATGTATATGCAATGTATGAAGTAACTATTTTAGTTTACTTTTTTACCATGTGGATTTAGAATTATGTACACACAATGTACTGAAGAATTTATTTTTTTCTAAAAAATTTATAAAATCTACAATCATATATCTAGGTGACATATATCAGGTCTTATTCTGATATTTTTTATCTTATTCTACTTATCAGTTTTTTTTTTACTTTTATTATTATGAATTTTTTTATTATAGCTTTACAATAACATTTTTAGAGCTAGGATAATAAATTGCCTTGTCTTTTATTCTTTTTAAAAAAATCTAAATTATTTTTTCTTCACTGACACATAACAATTGTAGATATTTATGAGGTACAGTATGTTGTTTGGATACATACATACATTTTGTAATAATCAAATCACAGTAATTAGCATATCCATCACTTTAAACATTTCTTTTTGTTTTTTGTGAGAAAATTCAAAATCCTATCTTCTAGCTATTTGAAATATACAATGCAATATTGTTTGCAATAATCATCCTATTGACAATCGAGTACTGAAACATATTTCTCTTAACTATCTAACATTGTACCCTTTCACCAACCCATCCCTATGTCCCTGCTGCCCATTTTCCAGTCTATGGTATCCACAATTCAACTCTCGACTTCTATGATATGTGTGTGTATATATATAATTATATATATATTTTTAGAATTCACACATGAGTGAGATTAAATAGTATCTTGGTTATTCTTGGATGTTTTCTTTCTTATAAATTTTAAGTTGAGTTTATTAAAGTTTTCTAAAGACTCTTGTGTAACTTTGAATGGAATTATGTAGAGATAATATCCTGACATTATAATGTGTTTTCATCTGCAAAATAATATATTTATTCTTATGACATTTTGTAATTATCTCTAAATGATTTTGCACATAGAGAAATATATTGAGTCTTTGATTTTATTCATATTTGTTTTTTATTTTTGTTATTCATTTATCAATTTTCAGAAAGTTCTGCTCTTTATTTCTATTTCATTTCTTCCACTCTGTACAGATACCCTTCCTTTTTTATAGCTTTTGGATTGCAATATCAGTTCATTTACTGTCAATATCTCCTCTTTTTGAATAAATGTACTGAAAGCTAAAAACCTAGCTCAGTATAACCAACTTTATTGCTTTACCTACATTTTACAGATTTTTTTAATGGACTTTCTTTTTTTAATTCAGTTCTAAATATTTTATAACTTTTATTGTGGTTTCCTGTTTAACCAAGGTTTTGTTTACTTAGATAATTTAAAAATTTTTCAATATATAATTTTATTCCATTTTTTGTAAGTTATTTTTAAGTTTTTATTCTACTTTAATTTATTGTGACTCCTTTTATAGCCTAACACAATTAAGTTTATTAAGCATTGTTTATACATGTATGTGTACTTGAAATTAATGTATATGTTACTAGTTTTTGGGAGGAGAGCTCATGATGGACAATATCACTTTGTTCACATCTATTTTTTTCTAATATTTTTTTGCCATCAGTTTCTGCAAAATGTGTAAAAAGATTCCAATATTATTATAGAATAGCAAATGCATTGCTGTTAGCCCCTCAATTTATGCTTTGTATATTTCTGAAGTGTTAATGACTAGACATTTATAATTTTCTTTTCTTGGTGGATTGTTTCTGTATTAGGTAGTATCCATCTTCACTAACACTAACATTTGTGCTTTTGCAATCTACTACTTATTATCCAATACTGATATTATTGCAGCAGTTTTGATCAATTAGCATTTCCATGAAGTATCTTTTCTGTTTTTCATTTTAAAATTTTCTCTTAGATTTTAAAAAATGTTTATCTAAATGCGAATATAGTTCTTGATTTAGCACTTCTTCAACCAATTGATTTAAAGTTTCTATCATTTACTTGGTTTTATTTGCCTTATCATATGAAAATTTCTGATTTTTACTTGATAATTTCAATCCACGTGTATTTATTATAATTACAGACATATTTAGACTTATGTTACTATAATTGCCATTTTTCTTTATTTCATTCTTCAGGTTTTCTTGAATTGATTTTTTGTTTTAATTTTTTTTCTACTGATGTGGACTGTGTGTGTGTGTGTGTGTGTGTGTGTGTGTGTATTTTTAGTTGTTAATCTTAATTTTCAAAAAATTTAAATATGTAAGTAATTTTCTTCTAACAAGAAAAAGTTAAGCACTAGTTCTATGCTAAAACATGGACAAGAAGATGAGGTTATAAGTGATAACCCTTCCCTCATATTTTTAAAGCTATAGAATTTTTAATTTACATTTCACTTTAGCATAAAACTTTGATTATTAACTTTAAATAGTCAATATCAAACTGTTAAATATTAACTATTAGAATCTCACATAAGAACTGAAGTTGTGCCCTGCGTACAGAAGAGTTGAGTAGCCCTGACATGCTCTGGATCAGTTCCCACCCCCCCCACCAGTTGATTGTGAGTCATTGCTCCCATATGGGAAGAGTCCTGGTCAGTTCAAAGTGGCAGGTGACAGGAAATCAAGCAGAACAGGGAACAAACCCATGGTTGGACAGACCCTGAGTATATGCCTTCTGCCAGCAGAGCCTGGTGTTTGACTCCCAGGCCAAGAAAGTTGGCTTGCAGATTACATTCAGCTGGCACCCATGGCCAACATCTGGCAAACTCTCTGGCCTCTGGATCAGGAAGGATCTCCTGCCAGTCCCACATGTCTTCAGGATGGATCTCTCATAGCAAATAACTCACTCTCTTTCAAGTGCTGAGCACAGACTTGAACAGAGAAGGAGTGGCACAAAAGACACCTGAAGTCTTTCCTGGTGAGAAGATTTCTGTGCTGCAAACTAAACTGCAAACAGACAGGGGTCCCACTGTCCCAACAGTGTCTGTTTCACACAGAGTGTTTGCAACAGGGATGAAAGTCAGCCTAACTGAATTAGATGCAAGAAAAAGTGCTGCATAAAAGTCTTTTTCAGGGTGGATCACAGAGAAGAAGTTCTCTCTCTCTTTCTCTGAGTGATCTATATTGAATCACAGAAAAATCCCTAGAACAAAAAGACATTAACTAGCTTCAAAACTATCAAACTAAAGAAGAAAGATAAAGAGGGAAGAGTTGTTTTTCTCAAATGAGAAAGATTTAATAAAGAAACATAAGAAATCCTAAAAATATTAAAGAGATGGTTCCTGAAAAAGCAGTGGAAGTCCCTAGGCTGACCTGTCCCAGATGATAGTCACATAACTCAGAGATTGGATGGCTAAAATGAATAAACAGAACCACAAGACACTAGAAGTGAAACTCACCAAAGTCATACAGGAAGTAAAAATGGAGTTGCTCAATTATAGAAAAGCCCATTCTGAAACACTGGAAATGAAGAACTTTTTCCTGGAATTTAAAACACAATAACAAGAATAGTAAGCAGGATCAATCAGGCAGAGGAAAGAATTTCAGAACTTGAAGACCAAATATGGAACTAATCCAGTCTGTCAAAAACAGAAAAAAAGGCTAAAAAAGAATGAGCAAAGCCTCTGAGAGATGTGGGATTATGCTAAGAAGCCAAATCTATGCCTGATTGGTTTCCCTGAAGCAGAAAGGGAAATTGAGAACACCATGGAACATGCACTCTATGAGGTCATCCAAGACAACTTCCCCCATCTCTCTAAAGAGGTGATCATTCAAGCATAAGAGATTCAGAGAACCCCCACAAGGTATCATATGAGAAGACCACCACCAAGACACATAGTCATCTGCCTCCATAAAGTAACCATGAAAACAAAAATCTTAAAAGCAACAGGAGAAAAGTCAGACCACTTACCAAGGAAGACCCATCAGAAGTGCTTCAGAATTATCTATAAAAGCACTACAAGCCAGAAGGGACTGACATCCCATTTACAATGTTCTCACAGATAAGCAATTTCAGTCAAGAATTTCCAAACCTGTCCAGCTAAACTTCATCAGAGACAGAAAATCAAAATCCTTCCTGGACATCCAGGCCCTAAGAGACATATGCTGCCTCCAGACCAGTCCTTCAGGAGATGATTGAGAACATGTTGAATACAGACACAAAAGAAAGGATATACCCATCAATGTATAGGTAAGCACAGATTTAATAGAGCATACAGATCACACACAAAAATGAAAATACACACATATATAAATACAAAAGTAAAAAGGAAGAAAAAAGCTCCCTAAGAGCCCCAGGACAGGGATAAACTCTTACATTTCAATAAGTGATTTGAATGTGAATGGACTGAATGAGCCACTGAAGAGGCATAGAGTGGCAAACTGGATAAAGAAGCATCATGCACCATTTTGCTGCCTCCAGGAAAATCATATCAGTGCAAAGGACACACACAGGCTCAAAGTTATAGGATGGAAAATGACCTTTCAGGAAAATGGAAAGCAGAAAACAGCAGGAGTAGCTATTCTAATAGCAGACAAAGCAGACTGCAAACCATCAAAAACTAAAAAGAACATGGAGGAACACTACATAGGATAAAAGGTTCAATCCATCAGCAAGAAATATACATCTTTTTTTTTTTATTGAGTTGGAGTCTCACTCTGTCACCCAGACTGGAGTGCAGTGGCCGCTCCCGGCCACCACAGCCTCCACCTGCTGGGCTCCGGCTATCCTTCCACCTTGGCCTTCCAAGTAGCCGGAATTACAGGCATGTGCTACCATGCCTGACTGATTTTTTGATTTATTGTAGAGATGAGGTCTTGCTGCCCAGGCGGGTCTCGAACCTGCGGGCTCAGGCAGTCCACTCACCTCAGCCTCCCAAAGGTGCGGGATTACAGGCTGAGCCACTGAGCCTGGCTAGAAATATACATCTTCAGCATATATGCACCCAACACAGGAGCACCAGGTTTTATAAAAAAGCTACTAAGTAAATGAAGAGAGGACATTGACACACATTCATAACTGGAGACCTAAATATCCCCCTAACAATCCTAGACAAATCATCAAGGCAAAAAACCAACAAGGAGATCTGAAACCTTAACTTGACACTTGACCAAATGGATTTAATAGACATCTACAGAGCACTCCACCCAACAACTACAGAATATACATTCTATTCATCAGCACATGAAACATACTCCAAAATCAATTACATTCTCAGACATAAATCAAGTATAAGCAAATTTCGTGTTTTTTTTTTGAGTTGGAGTCTCACTCTGTTGCGCAGACTGGAGTGCAGTGGCCGCTCCCGGCCACCTCAGCCTCGACCTGCTGGGCTCTGGCGATCCTTTGCCTCAGCCTTCCGAGTAGCTGGAATTACAGGCATGCGCTACCACACCCGGCTGATTTTTTTAAATTTATTGTAGAGATGAGGTCTCGCTACCCAGGCGGGTCTCGAACCCACAGGCTCAGGCAATTCACTCACCTCAGCCTCCCAAAGGCACGGGATTACAGGCTGAGCCACCGAGCCCGGCATAAATCAAGTATAAGCAAATTTCAAAAGGTCACAATAATAACATGCATTCTCTCAGATCACCGTGGAATAAAAATAAATATTGCCATCAACAAGATCCCACCAAAACACACAAAGAAGAGGAAACTAAACAGCAAGTTGCTAAATGACTTCTGGGTCAGCACAGAAATCAAGATATAAATAAAAAGACTCCTGGAAACAAACAAAAACAAAGACACATCTTATCAGAATCTCTGGGATACCATGAAAACAATGTTTAGTGGTAAATCCATGGCATTGCACACACACATCAAAAATTTAGAAAGATCACAAGTAGACAACCGAAGATCAGACCTAAAGGATCTGAAAAAGCAAGATCACCTAAATCCTAATTTCAGTAGAAAAATTCAGATTACTAAGATAAAGTCATAATTGCAGGATATAGAAGCCAAAATATAAAAGGATCAAAAAGACAAAAAGCTTGTTCTTTAAAGAATAAATAAGATTGATGGACCTCTGACCAGACTGACGAAAGAGAGAGAGAGAGAGAGAGAGAGAGAGAGAGAGAGAGAGAGACCAGATAAACACAATTAGAAATGAAAAAGGTGATGTCACAACTGACCCTGAAGAAATTCAAAAGATATCAGAGATTACTGTGAACATCTGTATGCAGATAAGCTAGATGATCTAAAGGAAATGGAGAATTTTCTGGCATCACAAAACCTCCCAAGATTGAAACAAGAAGAAATTGACACTCTAAACAGACCAATAGCAATCCAGGAAATCGACTCTGTTATAAGAAATCCCAAAAAAACCCTGAATCAGATGGCTTCCCAGGAAAATACCAATCTTATTGAAAGCATTCCAGGCAATCAAAAATAATGGAATCGTCCCACAGCAAAAGAAATCATCAAGAAAGTAAATAAATCACTCACAGAATTGAGAAAAAATATTTGCAAATTTTGCATCTGGCAAAGGAGTAACATTCAGGATCTACAAAGAACTCAAGCAAGGTGAAAGGAAAAAAATAAACCACTCCATTAAAAAGAGGGCAAAGGACATGAACAGATCCTTCTTAAAAGTTGACATACAAGCAACCAACAGACACATGAAAAAATACTCAGCCTTACTAATCATCAGAAAAATGCAAATCAAAACTGCTATAAGATACCACCTAACACTAGTAAGGATGTTTAATATTAATAAGTCAAAAAACATCAGGTGCTGGCACAACTGAACAAAAGATGTTTCTACACTGTTGGTGGTAATGTAAGCAGTGGAGCAATTTCTACAGGGACTAAAAATTGTTTTTCCATATGATCCAGCAATCCCTGTCCTGGGAATATCCCTGGAGAAACATAAATTTTTCTACAAAAAAGTCTCTTGTACATGCATGTTTATTGTCATACTATTCACAATAGCAAAAACATGGAACCAACTCTGCTGCCCATTGGAAGTGGACTTGACAAAGAAAATGTAGTACATATATCCAATGGAGTATCATGCAGCCAAAAAGAAGAAAAACATCATGGCCTTTGAGCAACTTGGGTGCACTTTGAGACTATCAAACTATTACAGAAACAATGAATTGAATACCGCATGTTCTCAGTTATGAGTGGATCCTGACTAGTAGTCATATTAACACAACGATGGTATCAGCTGTCACTGGGCTCTGCTAGGGAAAAGAGGGAGACAGTCAGAGAAAGACACATGACAACACAAAGGATACCTAATCCAGTAAAGGGGAGTGAGGGCTACCTAGAAGTGCAAACCTCACCTGCATGTAAACTTATGTAGTGAGTCTTCACTTGTATCTCACAACTCCCTAATAAATAGATAAATACAAAAAAAAAGAAAATTATTTGGAATGTTTCTGCATAGATAATCCTGTCATTTGTAAATAAACCCAGTTTTATTCTCTAAAAATACATAAAAATTAAAATGTTAAATATATTTAAACATATACATTGATTGTTAAAATACATTTAAGATCACACTAGCAATATATGAGGGCTCCAGTTTCTCCACATTTTTGCTAGCATATCTTTACACTTGTCTTGTAAAATAGTATATTATAGTGGTTTTGGTTTCCATTTTACTGATGGATAAAAATGCTGAACATATTTTCATGTTTCTAAGAGCCATTTATACATCTTATTTGGAGACATTATTATTAGAATTTCTTGTTTTAAAATTGGTTTTTCTTTTTATTATTGAGTAATATTTTCATATACATCGACTCCAAGTCTCTTTTCACATATATGATTTGCAATTATTTTCTCTTACTCTATTTTTTGTTTCAGATATCTCTTTTGAAACACAAATATTTTTCACTTTGATAAATTCTAGATTATTATTTTTCATTGTTGCTTGGCCTTTTTGTGTCACATATAAGACTTTGCCTAGTTCAAGGTCATGAAGATTTTCTCCTATATTTTCTTTCAGCAGTCTTATGGTTTTAATGGTACACTTAGATCAATGATCAACTTTGAGTTAACTTTTGTGTTTAATGTGGGATTGGAGTATGACTTCATTGTTTTAAATGTGAACATCCAGTTTCCCAATGCTATCTGTTAAAAAGACTCTCCTTTACCCATTGAACTATCACAGCATCCGTGTTGAAAATCAACTTAATGCCAAAGTAAGGTTTATCGCTGGGCTTATAATTTTATTCCATTTATTGATATGTATATTCTTATATCAGTGCCATACTGTCATCTTTACCACAGATATGTAGTAAATTTAGTATTAGAAAATAAGATCTTCCAACTTTGTTCTTTTTTTTTTCAACATTATTTTGGCTATTTTGAATCTCTTGAATTTCTATTTGAATTTGGAATCAGTTTGTCTATTTCTGCAAGGTAGTCTGATGGAACTTTGATACATTTTGTATTGAATCCATGTGTTATTTTGGAGGGTATTGCCATCTGAACAATATTAAGCCTTCTGATCCATGATCATGGGATATCTTTCCATTTATTTAGATCATTTTCAAAGTATTTCAAGCAAGTTTTGTAACTTTTGATAAACAAAGAACATTTTAATTCTTAATGACTTATCTCTCACTTTTTCTGTACAGTGCTTATAATACACATCTTACCAGAATCTACTTCAGATTTATGCTAACTTAATTCCGGTGAATTATGGAATTCTAATGTGGTTCTATTCTCTTTTCCTCTTTCTATGTTATTGTTGTCCATATTATATCTATACATGCTACAAGCATGTAGTGTCATAATTATTTTATACAATTTTATGTGTTTGAATGAAGCTAAGAAAAACAAGTACACATTTATTATGTACATTTTAAAATTACAATTTCAAGTTTTCTTCATTTGCTCCTATTGAATCAAGTTACCATATGCTGTCATTTCCTTACTCTAACATGGCTTTTCTCCCACTCATTTCCATCTTGCTGTTATCACCAAATATATCGCATTTCTATATGTTATAGAGCCACCATAAATAAGTGTGTGTGTGTGTGTGTGTGTGTGTGTGTGTGTGTGTGTGTGTGTGTATATGAGGGGGACCCCAAAAAACCTGGCATTTATTCATAATAAAAAATAATTATGTATTTGTTCTTACATGTTTCAACCTCAGTCACCTTCTAAGTGTTCTCCATCTGATGCAATACACTGATCTAGATGCTTTTTCCACTGCTCGAAACAGTTTTGAACCCATTAATTATGCACCTTTTATTGCTTTTGCCATTTTTTGTTTCACTTCTTCCGTACTGGCAAAAGGTTACCCTTTGAGGAATTTTTTCATCTAGAGAAACAAAAAAAAAGTCTCTTGGGGAGAGATCAGGTGATTAGGAGGGGGTGGGGCAGGGAGTCACGACATTTTTAGTCAAAAACTGCTGAACACTAAGTGTGGTGTGGGCAGGTGCACTTGTAAATCACCCATAATTAAATGGGCAAATGTGTTGAAAGAATCTTCAGGAAAAAAATCACTGAAGCTGAATGCTGCCTCTCACAACAATGCTAGCTAGTATACTGATGTGGCTGGGTTCCTAGAACACTTTCTAATAGAGGAAGCCTGTACTACAACAGGGCCACCCTCTAAAAAGCAATTCTGTTTTTTGGTGTATACACACACACACACACACACACACACACACACACACACACACCACACGTATATATGTAGATGCATATGTATATATTTTATACATATTTGTGTGCATTTGTGTATGATTGTATTATATTATTTTCTAAATAAAGAGAAGAAAGGACAAAAACATGCATTTCTACTGTCTTTAAAGTTTACTTTTTTTCCCCCAATTTCCTGCTCTTAGTAGATATCTTCTTGTCACTCATTGGTCAATAACTGATCACACAGCAACCTCTTATAAGGGAGTCTAAATGAACTGAGAGCAGGTTTAACAATACTGGCTTAGACAAACCATGATTCATCATCACCTATTGCTGACCACTTTGGTGCCAGCCACACCCCATTTCCCCAAACAGTATTTTTGTTAGCTAGGAAGGAAAAGGGATTGTATATTAGGTCTTGAAAAACAATGCCAGACATATGGCTGGCTGCTTAACCTCCTCCTCCCACTCTCAGCACATAAACAGAACATAAACTGCTATCAAATATAAACTTAGTTTCACCTAGAGAAAACACACTTTCTAATTGTTCATTGTCTTCCTTGGTAAGTGAAGCTTGCCTTTCCTTAAGAAAAATTTCTTGCTCAATTTTTTTTGTAAGTGAAGCAAAAGTGTACCATTTCCATGAAAATAGTAAAGTGAGGACACAAGGAATGTGTTTTTACTTGATTATTAATACTTTTATACCTACAATATTGATACAGTACATTGTACTGCCATAGTGTCCCCATTATTTTAAGATTATTGGTGTTTGAACCCCAGCCGTTTGATTCTGTGGGAAATTTGATTCCACACTCATGAATAACAGCAAGGTTTATAGTTAATCAATTTCAATAATGACCCTAATTGTTTACTACTTATATTCGTGTCCTATGCAGTATGATTTGCAGCTCTACTGTTAAGTGAAGTCTTTTTCTCACCATTTTAATCTGACCTTGCCTGATGACTTGCACTGAACAAAAGAATGCAGTTGAAGTGATGGTGTGCCAAGCCCAAGCCTAGGTTTCACCCTCTTGGGACTCTTGCAAAAATCATGTGAGCAAAAGCAGGCTAGCCTGCCAGAGGAGATACCCATCACATCCTTTACTCTGACTAATAGCCAGCCAAGCACCATACAAGTGAGGATACTCTACGCCAGCCACCCACCTGATGACCACAAGTACATGAGTGAGTTCTGCTGATATCAGCTAAGTATGGCCCACACCAAAAGAGTGGCCCAGCTAACTCAGAGATTCATGAGTTAAACACGTCTCTATTGTTTTAAGTCACTAAGTGATCTAATAAGTGGTAAATGAAAAAGAGTTTACACTATCCTATTATGAAGAAAGATAGTTGAACCATTTGCTCTGAGTACAAGTCATGATAAGTCACATTTTCAATAAAAATATAGATTTGTTGTTATGAAATTTAAGATAAATGTGCTGGTCTGATTTATCTTTATACTCAGCTCAGGAGGAACTTCAGTCTGCAATTCAATGTAAAAATTCTTAAAGCTAACAATGTCTCAAAAATATTTGCCAATACCACTAGTTGTATTTAATTGCATTAATTCATATTAGGAATCACTAAACAACTATAAATATTGTAATTTTTGAGTTAATTATTTTCATTTTAGCATAAAACTTTTTCTGGTTTTAAATATATTATATGTTCATTAAATAAGAAAAATGTAAAACAAGTGGAAAGAAAAGTAACTTTTAAAAAAGAGCCTATAATCTCATCAACCCAGGAAGTATTGTTTGACATTTGAGCTGACTTAGGTTTCCCTAAATGGTTTTCCAAATTCAGACAGGGTCCAACAGGCCTCCTGCAGATAGAAATATACTCTATATGCAAATGAGAAATCTTCTAAATTTGGTCTAAGAAGATAGTATATATATGTGTTATACACACACACACACACACACACACACACACACACACACATTCACACAATTACCTTATCACAGAGGTTTCTTGCAGACTTTTTTCTCTTTGGGAAGGAGGGATGTTTGTACAAATAAATCAGAATAAAAAGCAGCAGCAGTAAAAATAAGAGTTTTATCATCTCTGCTTGTGAATTGAGTGACAAATATAATTTTCTAAGTTTTTAGGTAATCAAAATGTTGGGAATTTTGGTCACAAGTTGACCTATCAATCCTAGAAAAAAGTAACATCAACACAAGTTATCTTTTAAGTGCACAGTCTACACTAAGCCCTAGATCAAAATCCATGTGTTATTTTCTGTTTCCCTTTAAATAACACTCTGAGATAGGTAATATTATTACCTTTATCTTACAGTTAAAGGAAATACAGCTGGAGAAGGGTAAGACACCAAGTCTTGTGTTAGTAAATATTGGCACAGAGATTTGACACAATGCAACTCATCACCAGCATTATTCTGGCAGCCATTCTGCCACAGGACTTCCAAGGTCCCAAGATTCTAGGTTGAATTTTCAATTTTTACTAGTTCAGTGAGATATGGGCGTGTTTGTTTTCTAACTCTCACAGTGGTTAGACCCAACACATGGACGTACCAACCTAAGTAGCCTAGAGATAGATTCTCAGTGCAGTATTGTATAAATCAGAAGTTACACACCAGTTGACTTAAAATGAGAAATTTATTGGGTTTAGCATTTCATATTGACCCATTTGTTAAACAACAACAGCAAAAAGAAAGAAGAATGAAGGAAGACAAGGAAGAAATGAGGAAAGAAAGAAAGAAAGGAAGGAAGGAAGGAAGGAAGGAAGGAAGGAAAGAAAGAAAGAAAGAAAGAAAGAAAGAAAAAGAAGGAAGGAAAGAAAGAAAGAGAAAGAAAGAGGAGTGAGAGAGGAAGAGAGGGAGGAAGGAAGAGAATGAAAGAAACTGAGTTTCTTAAACATACATGACCAATCTGGAGATTTTATTTAAACATCTGTGTGTTCAGGCTTTCTTGAAAAGTAGAACAACAAACAAAATAAGCCCGTATACTATTTGACAAAAACAATCTAGAGAAGTGGCCAGTTCCCTAGACTGTACATGCGATTCTTATTGGTTCACATTCCCTTCTGTTTCTTTTTATCTCCCAGACCCCTAGTTCTGGTCTCTCTCTCTGTCTCTCTGTCTCTCTGTCTCTCTCTCTCTCTCTCTCTCTCTCTCTCTCTCTCTCTCTCTCTCTCTCTCTCTCTCTTTGTGTATGTGTGTGTAAAACCTCTCATGGTGTTCCAGGCCTTAAGGTTTGAGCCCTAAATCCTAGTCTAAACCCAAGATGGGTAAAGAAAGAATTAACTATCTTATAAGTAATACTGAACTTTCTTCATTCCTTGGAATTCTTATGCAGAGAGGTAACTGGCCTTTTGCCTGCCCTTCCCCCTCCCCAGACCTGTTATAATATGAATTAAAAATTTTTGTAGAAGATGAATTGGTTGAGAAATTAAGGTTTTGCTTCTGGAATCTCTATCCTGTTCCATTGGTCTCTATGCCTGTTCTTGTACCAATACCAGGCTGTTTTGATTATTGTAGCTTTATAACAAAGTTTAAAGTCTGGAAGTATGATACCTCCTGCTTTGTTTCCTTTGCTAAAGATTGTTTTGGCTATTCGTGGTCATTTAAATTTCCATATGAATTTCTGTATTGTAGTTTCCAGGTCTGAGAAGAATGATGCTAGTAATTTCATGGGTATGACATTGAATCTGTAGATTGCCTTTGGTAAGATGGACATCTTAACAGTGTTGATTCTTTCAATCCATGAGCACGGAATATTTTCCCATTTGTTTGTGTCATCTTTGACTTTTTTTAATAATCAGTATTTTTTATTATGATATTGTGGGGTACAGTTAAGGGTTGGATATACAAATATGCTTCGTTCAGGCACCCTTATTGATAAGAGGTGTCTCCCCATTCCCAGACAGATATTTACTACCATTAATCCTATCTCCCTTCCCCTCACCCCCTTATAGTTTCCCACCACTGTTAGTCATTTTCTTATGGTAATACGTTGGATGACTGCAGCTATAGACACCAGGACTTCACTGCTTCTGCTCTGAATGACTGTAGCAAAACGAATGCCCCTGACTTCATCCAAATTAGTACCTTACACGGGGCATTTGATCAGCAACGTAGAAATCATATCTGCACCCTAACTGTACAACAGGCTGTGGAATACAGGAGTTTTATTGTGTTACTTGTTTGCTTTTAGGACTTTTTTTTAAAAGAGTAGTTTTAGGTTCATAGCAAAATTAAGAGGATCTGAGACTTTCCATATCCTCCTTGCCCCCTCAACACACATAGGCACCCTTGTTATCATTAATCCCCACCAGAATTGTACATTTATTCCAGCTGATGAATCTGCACTGACATGTCATTACTACCCAAAGTTCACAGTTTACATTAGTGCTCACTCTTGGTGTTTTATATTCTATGGGTCTGGGGCAATGTATAATGACATTATCCACCCTCCCAGTATCATAAAGAGTATTTGTATTGCCCTAAAAATATTCTATGCTCTACCTGTTTTATCCCTCTGTACTCCCTGGTACCTGGCAAGCAGTGATCTTGTTATTGTCTCCATAGTTTTGCCTTTTCCAGAATGTACTATGGCTGGAATAGTATAGCACGTTGTCTTTTCAGATTGGCTTATTTCACTTAGTAATATGCATTGAAGTTTCCTCCATGTCTTTTCATGGCTTGATAGCCCATTTCTTTTCAGTGTTGAATAATATTCCATTGTCTGGATGTACCAGTTTGTTTATCCATTCACTGACTGAAGGACTCCCTGGTTGCTTCCAAGTTTTGGCAGTTATGAATAAAGCTGCTATACAATTCAAAAAAAAAATTTTTTTTTTTTTGCCAGGTGCAGTGGCTCTAGTCCGGAATACTAGCACTTTGGGAGACTGAGGCGAGAGGAATGCCTGAGTCCAGGGGTTCAAGACCAGCCTGGACAACTTGGTGAGACCTCGTCTCTACAGTAAATTAAAAAAATTAGCTACTTGGAAGACTGTGGTAAAAGGATCACCTGAGCCCAGAAGGTTGAGGTTGCGGTGGCCCTGAGTGTGCTATAGCACTCCAGCCTGGGCGACAGAGTGACACTCCAACTCAAAAACAAAAAGAAAAGTTTTAAGAATTGACCTTGATGTCACAAAATAAGTACTGCCAGTTCTAATAATAATGATCATTTAAGATACAGTTTTGTAGTCCAATGAAATGACACATGCCTATAGTCCAGCTACTTTGGAGGCTGTGGCAGGAAGATCCATTGGGACCAGGAGATTGAAGCCAGGTTGGGCTACACAGTGTGGTCCCATTAAAAAATACAATTTTGTTATGTTTTTCTCTAATCTATCTGATCTGTATTACAAACCCACACCACTGGAGAGCAGGGAGTACTATATTTTAGACTAATCTAGTGCTCATAGTCAGATGCAATAGGTCAAATGTGATAACGTTCCTGCTTTCACAGTTAAAATCCTCCACTCCTTCAGGATGTGACATCTGGCAAGTGGAAGGAAACTATGTGCATTTTTTAGTCTAGCTTTTCTGATCTCATCAGTAGTGCTTCTGGTCTTGTTGGTTTTCTAGGTATTGGTTCCCACTAGGTGTCTTCACAGCCTAGGTTTCCAGAAAGTAGTGTGCTAGAGCTTGCTGGTACTGGCTCACAAGACCCAGTAGGGTACAACCCTTCTCCCCTCCATATTTTGTCATTTTTGCATATCACCTTGGTAGCTTCAAAAAACCAAGGTAGGAGTACTTATACCTTGGAAACTGGCAGATGCTACAACTCAGAGATGTTTTTCTTACAGAACTGATTGTAAATATTTACCAACATATCATACTGCCTCTGGAAAACAAAAGTGAAATTCACACTGTGCACAGTTTCCTTCCACTTTGACTGTGGGCTTCATTATATGATTTGATTTAGCCAGTTTCACATTATCAAGTGTGATGCTGGCAGATTCTTGTTAAACACTGCATAATAGGGCTAGGGCTAGTTTTTTTTTTGAGTTGGAGTCTTACTCTGTCACCCAGGCTAGAGTGCAGTGGCACACTCACGGCCACCCCAGCTAGACCTGCTGGGCTCCTGCAATCCTTCTGTCTCAGCCTCTTAAGTAGTGGGAACTACAGGCACCCTGGCCAATTTTTTGATTTATTGTAGAGACGAAGTCTTGCCAATTTGTCCAGGCTGGTCTCGAACCCATGTACTTAGGCAATCCACTAGCCCTAGCTTCCCAAAGTGCTGGAATTACAGACTGAGCCACCAAGCCCGAATGCTAGTTCTTTTTCGAACCTTGTAACCACTACGCTGTGAGAAAGCCCAAGTCCCATAAAGAAGTCACATAGAAGAGAAGTGAGGAAAACAGCCAAGAGCTACAGTGAGGTCTCAGACATATGACCCCATTCAGTAAGCCCAGCTAGCCTCCATTTGTGGAAGCCACCTTAGTAGAAAGCCATCTGACTGTGGAATAGAGATAAGATGTCCCCGTTTTACCCTTCTTGAATTCTTAACACACAGAATTGTGAGAAAATAAACTAGTAAAGTTTGGTGTGGTTTCTTACACAGTAATAAAACATTTGAAGAAAAAAAATTTCCCAGTTTCCTAGCTTTCTCAAAATTTGGTGACCCTCCTAGTTGACTCAAACTCACCTCACAGTTTGTGCATATTACATATGTGTCTGAGAATCTTCCGTACCTTCCATTTGGGAGTTGTCTTGTGCAGACCATATAATTTCTCTTTTTTCTGGCTTACCAACACTCAATACTTTGGTCAGTCCTTGTGTAACAGAACCAAGAGCACCTCAGAAATACTAAGTTCTGGTCTTATAAGATCTTATTCTTACCTCTAGAAATCTTTGGTTGCCTACACTCAGGTTAATGTATGGGGGATACTATACAACAATCTCTTTCTAGTATTTCCAGAGTGACTTGAATATAAAATTTTCTGCCCAAGATAATTTCTTTAACTTTAAGGCGCTATTTAATTTCTGGGCTAAGATTTGGAAAACATCATTTAATGGCAAAATGTATGAGAAAAGTTTAAGAAACCTATCTTTTTCCAAATGAAAATTATTTTATCACAGTTATACTTACATATTTTTTAGAATCGAATTGAGGCTGATTGGATTATTATGCTAGTTATACATAGAGGTGTATTCTACAATACCTTGCATTTGACATGTAGTTGATCTTTGGTTTACTTGACGAATAGCTTAACAACCAGACAGTTGGATACATATCTTGCTTTGATGCTAAGAGTGAGATTTTAATTAGTTCCATGAACAAAATCCATTTAGATTTGAGTATCACAGTGGCATTTTAAATCTATTAGGAATTAGGAATATTGTACATGATTTCTCTAATGTGAAGATTGAAATGTAACTGTACTTTTCTCGCTCTATGGATTTGTGATTTTAAAGTAGACTGACAAAAAAATTGGAGAGTCTTAGAAACATTAAAAACACTATTTTTCTTTTTTGTTGTTATTAATTTAGCCTGTTGGATGGGGGTTTAATGATAACTCACTGTGTCTTAATTCTCCTGATGATTAATAAAGTTGAGCATATTTTCACATGCTTACTGGTGATTTAGATATCCTTTGCGAAGTGTTTATTGTATTAAAAGTTGTTTTAAAATATTTAACTGCCTATATGAAGTGATTGATAAAAAAATTTATATACTAATTTACATAATTTATATACTAATTTATATAATAATTTTCAATTATTCAATTAGCAATCATTTGTCAGATAGGTGTATTGCAATTATTTTCTCTCTTTATGTGTCATATCTTCTTCCTTTCTTAATGGTTTCTGTTGATGAAAATTGAACTATTTGAGTCTTAACAAAATCCTGTGTTTTAATTTTTATGGTTTGCAGATCTTTGTTCTGTTTTTTAAAATTGGCCTATTTCAAAGACATAAAGACATTCTCCCCAAATTTTCTCTTCACCTTTCATACTTAGTTCTGCCAGCCATCTGTAACAACTTTTTTAATGGTTTGAGGTGGAAATCAAGAGTTAAATTTTTTTCCACATGATATCCAGTTCATCCAGTATTGTTTCTTAGGGAAGCTAGACTTATCCCACTACTCTGCAGTGTTCCTTTTTTCATAAATCACTTGACCATCTAACTGTGGAGTCTATTCTGTTGCAGAGACTCTTTGTATATCTGTACAACGATATCAAATTGCTTTAATTGCTTTAAATATATAATGGGTCTTGATAAGCTGATAATGTGCTTTTTCATTTTTAACGTATATATTTTCTGTTTTATTTTATTTAAAATGGACATATAAATATTTATAATAATTGTACAAATTTATGGGGTACAATGTGATGTTTTGATACATATGTACATTGTGTAGTGATCAAATCAACAGAGGAAAGTAGGTGATGGGAAGAGGTTGCTCAATGGATATGGATACAAAGTTACAATTAGGTAGAAAGAGTAAATTCTGGTGTTCTATGGCACCCCAGGGTGACTAAATTTAACAATAATGTGTTGTATATTTCAGAATACCTCAAAGAAAGGATTTTGAATGTTCTCACAATATTTTAAGCTAAAGTGCAGAACATTTTTCAGATATGGTCAGTTGAATTTTTTCCTCAATGAATTACTTGCTTGTTCATTTTCTAATTTTTTTATTATGGTATTTATATTTCTTGCTGGCTTCTAAAAGTTTTTGATGTAGTAAGTATGTTATTCTTCTTATTGCCATATATGTTGCAAATGTTATGCACAGTTTGTGATTTCTCTATTATTTTCACTTGTATTTTAGCATATAGCAATCTCTGGTTTTTAGATTAAAAAATAGATATATTTGTGTCCTATATTTGGAAATATATTTCATATCCTGGAAAAGCCTTTTCTACTATGAAAGAAGGCAACACATCTCATCTAGGGTTTTAGGACTTTTTAATTTATATTTAACTTTTAATGTATCTGAAAATTATTTTGTAAACTACATAAGATAAAAGGCTAAAGTCATTATTTTTTCCAAATAGAGAACTATTTAATCTCATAATAATTATTACCTAATAATTTATTTTCTTTATATTTGAGCATACTTAGATGTCAAATCAAAAATATACATAGTGACTGCTTCTGTTCTTTGAATTATGTTCTATATATTGTCTCTATTTTTCTATATTAATTATATATTACTTTAGTTATTGGAGCTTGATGTTATAGTTAAATTTGTCATATTGCAACACTACCATTGCTATTGGCTGAATTGTCTCCCTTTCTCAACATGTATTTTAAAGTACTATCTACTAGTACCTCAGAATGTGACCGCATTTGGAGACGGAGTCTTTATAGAGGTAATTAAGTTAAAGACATCAGGGTGGGTCCTAATCTAATATGATGAGTATTCTTACAACAAAAGGAGATTAAGAAATCAACATACAGAGAGAAGATCATGTCAAGGCATAGGGAGCAGACAAACATCTGCAAGCTAAGAACAGAGGTTTCAGAAGAAACCAGCCCAGGTGACACCTTGATCTTCAAAACTGTGAGATAATAAATTTCACAGAAGTTGTGTGATACTTTGTTCTAGCAGCTCTAACAAAGCAATATAGTACATATATTGTATATATTTATGTATATTTATGAATATATATAAATACATATTTATATATAAAATTATATATATAATTTTCTCTGTTTAATATTTTGGCCTTTTTAGGTTATCTTATCATTTCATTTTATTAATTCACCTTTGTTCAGAATGTCACTCTTAGGTTTTTAGTGAGATTTTAATATATCTATAAGAAAAAAAGAAAAGTGTATAATTAGAGTGTAACGATGAACAAAATATAGTTTGGGTGTAGAGTAGACAAAAGACATGAGTATCCAAGATCATGAATACTGTAATGGCAAGAAACAGAAGCAGCCTCTCAGTGAACTTGAGCAGGAACCAAATAACTAGAGCTCTCTTTGTCAAACAAAAAGGTTTTAGAAAATTATCAGCCTGTCCATACTGCAAAAATGAAGAAAGCACATTTGGAAGAGGAAGATGTGTCAGTGACTGACCAAATATTCGATAAGGGCATTAGCATGGGTGTGAATGATAGGCTTAATAACCCATTCAACAGAAACCAGAAAGGGGGCCCTCATCCGAACCTGATTATGCTGGCACACTGATCATAGACTTCCAGCCTCCAGAACCATGAGGAATGCATTCTGATATTTAAGTCACCTGATGTATGGTATTTTGTTATGGCATCCTGAGCTGACAAAGACAACGTGCTTTTTTGTTGTTGCTGACTAATTTCCAATTTCTCTAATGGAAATGGAGAAAATATTGCAGAATGCCTTTTCCATGACCATGCATGAATGTCTAATCAGGTTCCTGTCTCGAAGCAAAGAACTTCCAAATAAATGGAAAAGCATCAAGACTTTTTGGTTCTATCCTCAATTATATGTTGGCTTTTTCATACTTTATAATATTCAGTATACAAATGTTTGCATTTCTGTGGGTTCCATGAGACAGTCAGGCCTTGAGAATCTCGTAAATATACACTGATGAAAGAGGATTTTCAGTAATTCTCCCTACTTTCAAACACTATCCTCCTCCTTTGCCATGGAGATTAAAGTTGCTTTCTCCATCCTTTTTTTGAAATACACACATTGAACTCAGCATGATGTTTGCTTCTAACTGGCATAATTCAATGTTGTGTGCCCAGGGCCCCTCCCATTATTACTGTATATTAATTTTGATTAGACAGAAGGGGGCTCTGTGACTTCCTGCCAACACAATCAGATGTGAGCTGTGGGAACGAAAAGCAAATGTTACTTTCAAAACCCTGGTAAGAAATGTATTACTTATTACTTATTTAAAAGGTGAGTTATGTTGTAGTTAAATGGTTACAAATGTTTTTAATGGATATCAGGTTTGAAATGGGCACTCAGTGAATATTCTGTTCCTTCTTGATCCATGAACTATGCAGTCTCAAAGTTTTATTTTTTAACAGTCCCGTTGTTGTAGACTGAACTGTGCCTGTACCCTCAAATTCATATGTTGACATCCTAACCCTCAATGTGACTGTATTTGGAGATAGAGCCTTTAAAGAAGTTGAGTTTATGTTAGGCCGTAAGGTGGGTCCTCATCTGATGGTACTGGTGTCCATTTAGGACGAAGAATAGAGACTGGTAATCTCTCTCTCTTTTAATGCGTGAACAGAAGAAAGGTCAAGTGAGGAAACAGAGAAGGTGACTGTCTACATGCCAGGAAGAGAGGCTTCACCAAAAAGCAACCTGACAGCATTTTGATCTTGGACATCTAGGATCCAAAACTATGAGAAATAAATTTCTGTTCTTTAAGCCACCCAGTCTGAGATATTTTGTTATGGCAGCCCTAGCAGATGAAGACACCCATTTTCCACATTTTATTAATTTTAGAATGACTCTTCTTTCTTTTGAAAGCAACCATTGTGGAACTTTGGGTGTAAAAACAAATGGAAATGGAAAAAAATTGACTGAGAAAATTAACTTGTTCTTAAATCACGGCTTGTATTTATTTCATGCCACACTGGATTGAGGAGACCTACAGAATCCACTCTGGTTGCGAACTTTTCCCTTTGGCTAGAATATCCCATATTCCTTTGCCTCACCATGTATATGGAGTGAACTATACTTTATAGTTAGGATGTATATAGTCTAATTAGACTATATACATTATACATATATAAATTTCCCTAGCTTTCATTAATATGTTTTTAAACTAATGGTCACATTAGAATAATCATTTTTGACTTGCTAATGTACCTCTTTACCCTAAAACACAAAGAAACTATAGACACACACACACAAACACACATACACAGACACACGTTCATATACATTTAGGACTCTTTTAGGGTTAGAATTATATTCTGTATTTCTTAATATTGATAATACTTATTTTAGTGTTTGATATAGTGAAGCTTTTTAATATATATTGAATAACAATAGTGAATAGATGAATAAATCATTCTCCAATTAAATCTCCTAGAGACATTTCAAAGTGTGTGACCTCTGTGAAACACATCCAACAACGCGATAAGGAGTGTTGAACTTGAATAATTTGGTGGGATCACCATGACATATGTTACAACTTTTGCTGTGGATCCTACTATATGCAGTGCTCCTCCTGAAAAGGCCACGATTAGAAAGGCTTTGAAAATTAGTTTGCCAAAGGCTGGGTAATTTAAATATGCTTCATCTATGTTCAAATAACAAATTGTTGTTATTTGATTAACACTGACCTTAGGTTAAACACTTTAACCTGTCAAGTAAAGTATCTGTCAGTCAGGCTCCCATGTTCCCCTGAAAAGATTTATAGGATGCTTATAGTACTCAAAATAAATATCAGTTCTATCGTCTTCTCCTTCTTTCTTTTTCTCTATCTGTCTATGTCTCTCTCTCTCTTTTTCTTATTCAGAAAACTTCCGAGGTGCTGCCAAAGACAATAATTAGGCTTCATGCAGTCAGAACAGTATTGTTACATTAGTTGCAAATTATATTAGGACTAGAGCATTGGCATGAATCAACCTCCTTTTTCTTTTTTGTTATGTGACTGTAATGTACAATTAATCTTTGCATGTTTTCTTTGCTGTAGTGGAATGAATACTTAGACTTGTTAGAGCTCCCTTTCATACTATAAAGAATTGCTCTTTTTAGTACTGTTTTAAATGAGGGATATGGTCATAAGTACTTGATAAAGGAGACATTGACTATAGAATTAGATGATATTGAATTTTTTGTCTATTTGAAAACTCTTTCTTTGAATAAAACAATAAAGTAAGAACCCAAATAACTTGATCTGTCTTTTAGAGCACCTGTTCCAGGCACTATAGTTAGGTCTTTATATATGGGGACTAATTTAATTCTTATACCAATATGGCAAGTTGAGTATGACCATCTCCTCTTTACAGATAAGAGATTAGCTATAAGGGTGGTGTGCACATTGTCACCCAGGTCAGAAATATCAGAACTGTGATTGATATCTAGGTCCTTCTGGCATTCTTTTCAATCCAAATATATAAAATAAGTATTTCAAAGGGATACAAAAAGGTGTTATTGATATATTAGGTGCTATAATGTTTAGATTTCTGATGAATCTTAACTCCCACTGCCTTTGTCAAATATCATTAAAAATTGAGTTGTAATAGATTATGGTGATGACCTTGTCATTTGCTGAGCACTTTTTGTGTGTCAAGCAAATGGGTTAAGCATTTCACTTGTATTAGTTCATGTGATCCTCAGAAGAAATGCTGTAGGTGCTAATAGTTATATTTTACAAATTAGGTAACTGCAACTCTGAGAAACTCATCAACTTAGTCTTGGTCACATAATTTTAAGTAGCAAAGTTGAGACTCAAACTAGAGTCACATTCTCTTCTGTAACACAAAATCAGCTTTTAATAGTTTTATCAGGATCTAGAAATAGCCTTACAAATGAAAGTAAGCAAAGACTGAGACTGGGGTAGGACTGAGACAGTGTTTTGTTTCTACTAAGCATGTGAAATGGCAAAAGCCTCAGAATGCAATCTTTGCACTATTGTATATCCCACAATAAAGAAAAACTTTTAAGCAATTATGCTCACTTTTGGCGCAGTGGTTGTAAATTGGGAAGCCTGTTTCAAAGGGTGCATGAATGCAACCTCTGGACTGAAAAAGCTATAAGGCTGTGTATCCTCTTGAAAGCTGATAAACTCATTTTGTGATTCTGAGTAGTCATCAGAAATCTCAAAATGCAGCTCTTGTTCTTGTTCTTGATTTTGGGGAGGAATGTTTTTGGTGTGCATTCCAGGGGAACAGAACCACTTTTCATTTTTTAACGTTGTTTTACTGGGTCATATTAACATTTTACAATGTCACATCAACATTTTTTTCATGTTCTGTGAACAACTAGCTATCTTTATAGAGGCACTTATCAAGAGTAAGTTCTGCTTTGTCACTAAACTCTTACCACCTACGTGGAGGCTTTCTTAGGTGACTTTCCAACACTTACCTCATTCTATTCTTTCTCAAGCATCATTGCCATAATTATTTTATTTACAGTCTAGCGTAGTTTCCTTGTTTTTTTTTTATTACTTTTTAAATCTAAACTTAAACTTTAGAGCTGGGTTGTCCATTATAGTAACTTAAAAATTTAAATTAATTAAAATTATACTAAACTAAAAAAATTAGTTTGTCTGTTAATTAGCCATGTTTAATATATAAAATAACCATAAGTGGCTAGTTGCTACAATATTGTACACTGTAAATATAAAATATTTTTATTATTGCCAAAAGTTCTATTGACTGTCCCCGATTTAGAGCTATTAATTGATTAGAAAAGGATATTTCTTAATAAATATTGTAGTAGGTTGCCTTCATTTTCCTGATTATATCTTGGCTTTCCACTGTCTGTCTCTCCATGGAGTTCCTGGCATATGATGCTCTTCAGTGCCAGAGGATTACATATATCTTTGCCCCATTGTCATCAAACTTGGATAATGCCTTGCTTTACCTAATGAATTATGAGCACTAGTGATGTGTGTAACTTATAAAAGGAAGCTTGAATGGCCAGTGTGTACTTTATCATTATATCTTTTCCCACTATCGTGAGACCAGCAGTGTTTTAAAGTGGAGTTGCTTCTGAGTCGCTGAATGAAGGTAATAGGAAACAGAACGAAACACATCCATAGCCAATATTTAATGTGGAAGAAAATAACCTTTCATTTTGTAATTGCTACTTTTTATATCATTTATTATGCTACAAAACATGATACATGATAACTTGATGTAAGCTGACATACAAATATGGACTCTCAGTATTCTAGGGATAAAGACAGTGATACTTAGTGATTTTCATCAGTGGTATTCACTGGGTTGGAAGCCAATGTAATAGAAACGGGCCATATAGATGACTCAGTTGACAATCAAGTTCATATCTCATCCAAAGAACACAAGGTTTGCCCCTGAGTGAATTGGTTAAATCATATAATAGAATGAGAGCTAGTATTTTTGGATTTCATTCTATTATCAAGTGCCCAGAATCTGAGTGTTTTTATCCTTAGGGTGTGAATAGCCCTCAGATGAAGAGCCCTCCGTGTGAAAAGATATGCTTTCTGCAGTCAAGTGACTCTTTCCATTTATATTAATGACTTCTTTGGTGTCTGCATTGGGGAAGTTTCCTTCTTTTTATTTCTATGGTATTTGTTCTTCCTTTTCAATACTACCATTATATTTTGCAGTTACATTGGTGGAATAATAATAAATATGAATATATAGGATGGGATTGAAGAGTTGGCCTTAAAGTAGGTACTTAGTTAATAACCTATCCTACGTGAGGAGGGGATGTGGGGATGAAGGAGAGGCTCAAGTTTTCAGTTTTATTTTCACTTTTATTTTTATATTTGGATTTTTGTATTGACTGAAAGAAGAAATTGTGAAAATCATAATTTCCATGCATATTGGACCCCTGCTTTTGATGATGACTATGTTAATGCTCAAACAAAGAAAGTGAGCTATGGAGGGTTATAGACACACTTACATATCTTACATGTCCTGGCCAGCAGAATTTGGAGATCATCAAAATATATCTCTCTAAAAATGAATTCTAGAGCTTAAACATTCCCAAGAAAGGACTATTATTCCATGAGATTGAAAGGGCACTGGCCAAAAGAAAAGATGTCCTGGCACTAATTTTAACAGCATGTATGGATTGGGAGAATAAATTCCTCTTTATAGCCTCTTCCCTACTAGCTATAAATGACTGCTTTGCCTACATGAGATCAGTGCCTCTAACTTGTGAGTGAATTTTAACAAAATCATCTACACAGTTTTAAAATACATTATGATGTGCCTGGATATAAAGAAAAATATGTGTAGGACTTCATTCAGAAGTTGTAAAAGTTTATCACTATATTGGGTCAACATTTTTGTATACTGTTGAAAATAAGACAGTATTATCTGAACCGCATTGTTTTAAGTTAAGTTGCTAATTGTTATCTCCAGGAAAACCACAAATAAAATAATTCAAAATATAGTACAAAGGAAAATAAAATGAGACTCTAGAAAATATTTTAATAAGATGGCAATAAGATAGAGATAAAGGAATAAAGGCATAAGATACACAGAAAATAAATAGCAAAATGGCAGATGTAATTACTACTTTATAAGTAATTATATTAAATGTGAATGGATTAAATATATCATCAAAATGTAGAAAGTGGAAAGATGGATACAAAAACATGATCAAAATATACGATGCTTATAGTTAACACACATATTCAAAGACACAAACAAGTTGAAATTAAAAGGCTGAAAAAAAGATATATCATGAAAACAGCAAACTAAAGAGAACTTGAGTCACTTGATATCAGACAAAATCAACTTTAAGACAAAAATATAATTAGAAAAATGGGATATTTATGATGACAAAAGGATCAGGCAAAAAGGACAAATAGAGCAACAAACAGAACAACTAGGCAAAAAGTCATTAGGGAAATAAAAGACTTGAAATGCACTATAAACCAACTAGACTTCACCGAGAAGATGAGACCAGTGGTTCTTTCGAGTGTACACTGAACGATCTGCATATCCTAGGCCACAGCAGAAGTCTCAGTAAATTTAAAACAAATTGAAATCAAATAATAATAAGAAGTATTATTGCTGACCACAATTAAACTAAATTAGAAATCAGTAACAGACATATTTGGGATTTGGATACAGATGAAAAATAAGGAACTCATTGCATATGCTATTCACTCACTTTTTAACAGTTATATTGAGATGTATTTCACCCAACATCACCCCCTTCAAGTGCAGAGTTTAGTGTTTTCTTTTTAAGGCATTTACCATATATTTTTTCATTTGGTCAAAAAAAGGTGTTAAGCAGGGAGCAATATTATATGCCTATAGTCCCAGCTACTTGGATGACAGTGTTGTATGCCTATAGTCCCAGCTACTTGGATGACTGAGCCCAGAAATTCAAGTTCAGCCTAGGCAACATAGCAAGACAACATCTTAAAAAAAAACTAAGTGCTTACTCTGTGTCAGACACTGAGTATTTTCTGGTTACATGCTGGTCAATTAAAAAAAACGTAGTTTCTGCTTACGAAGAGACTTTCTATCAAGCTTAGTGCTTTTTAGTATGCTCAAAAAACAAGTGCAACCATCCAATTTTATGAAATTTCCAACACTTCCTAAAACAAAACTGTACCCATTAGCTGTCTCTCTTCATTCTCAACCTTATACCTCAGCCCAAGGCAAGCATGAATTTACTTTCTCTATGGATTACCCTATTCAGGACTTTTTTTTTTTGAGTAGAAAAGGACAGGTTTATTGAATGCACTGCAAGAGAACAGTGGACAGGGCAGTGATAGAAAGGCTGTCTGCCTATTCAGGACTTTTGTATGAATAGAATCATACAGAGTACGGTATTTTGTGACTGGCCTTTTTTTTCTTAGGATAATGTTTTTCAAGTTTCATCCAAGTTGTAGTTTGTATCAGTACTTCATTTAAAAAAATATTTTATTATAGATATGTGAGCTACAAGTAAGAATTAACGACATAAGTAGGCTACATGCAGGTGACATTTGAGTCTCCCATTGGCCCTCACTTTCCCTACTTTGGGACCAGGCATCCTTTCTGTTGTTCCTTCTTCCCTTCCCACCCTTCCCTGACAGTGCTCAGTGACTGCTGCTCCCTCCTTTTTGTTAATCTGATTAATATTCAGGTCCCACTTATGAGTGAGAACATGCAGTATGTAGTTCTTTGTTTCTGTGGTAGATCAGTAAGTATGATGGTCTCCAACTCCAATTTGCTACAAAGTCCATGCTTTCATTCTTTTATGGCTGTGTAATACACCATTGTGTATATATACCACATTTTAAAAATCTCTTCACTTTTGATGGGCAGTAGAATTGGTTCCAAGTGTTTGCTATTGTGAATAGTGTGACTATAAACATACATGTGCAGGTGTCTTTTTGTAGGATGATTTATGTTCCTCTGGATATATTCCCAGGAGAGGAATTGCTGGCTCATATTAAAGGTCAACTTTTAGTTCTTTTAGGAATCACCATCACACTGACTTCCGTAGAGGATGAACTAGCTTGCACTCCCATCAATACTGTAGAAGCATTCCCTTTTCTCTGCACTCATGCCAGCTTCCTTTTTTTTTTTTTTTTAATTTGTTTATGATGGTTATCCTTACCAGAATTAAAACTCATTGTAGTTTTGATTTGCATTTCTCCAATGATTAGTGAGGCAGAGCATTTTTTTCCATGTATCTGTTGGCTACTTGTATGTCTTCATTTGAAAAGTGTCTATTCATATCTTTTGTTCATTTTTAAATAGTATTGTTTACTTTTTCCCTATCAGCTCATTTGAGTTCCTTGTAGATCCTAGATGCTAAGTCTTTGTCAGATACATAATTAGCAAATGGTTTTTTCTATTCTGTGAGTTATTTTCCCACTCTCTTGATGGTTCTTTTGCTGTGCAAAAGCTTTTCAGTTTGAGGAGGTCCCACTTGTCTATCTTAGCTTTTATGGCATTTGCTTTTGAGGACTTAGTAGGATTTGATTGCCTACTCTGATGTGCATAAAGGTGTTTCGCTTTTTAAAATTTTAGTTTAGTTTGGAGTTCTGGAATACATGTAGGAATTTGCTACATAAGTATATTGCATGTTATTCTCATGGTCAACAGACTTTTAATATGTTTTGAATACCTCCTTATTTTAATATTCTCTATTCTTAATAATATCAAGAGTTTTCTTTATATATTCTTAATATCTTTATTTTTTGTATATATTTATGTATTTCATGTTTTGTTTTTTTAATTTTTAAAATAAAAAAATTATTTTGAAGATGTGGGGTACAATTCAGGGTTAGATATACAAATGTTGATTATGCAGGTATCCTTGTTGATGAGGTGTGTCCCTCCCACCCCTAGCAGTTTCCTTCAACTGCCAATCCCAGCCCCCACCAGCCTCTCTCCCCCCCAGCAGTTTCCCACTACTGCCAATCCCTTTCTTAAGAGTGTTAGATAATTGTTCAAGGTCTGCTCATGAGTGAGAACATACGGTACTCTGTTCTTTGTTTCTGTGATGGATCACTGAGTATGATCAACTTTAAATCCATCCAAGATGCCGCAAAGTTCATGTTTGTCCTTCTTTATGTTTGTGTAATATTCCATTGTGTATATCTATCACATTTAAAAAACTCAGTTCAGCTTCGATGGGCAGCATGGTTGGTTTCATGTTTTTGCTATTGTGAATAGGGCTGCAAGAAACATATGTGTGCAGGTATCCTTTTTGTAGAATGATTTGTGTTCCTCCGGGTATATTGCCAATAGGGAAATTGCTAGGTCATATGGAAGGTAAATTTCTAGTTCTTTCAGAAATCACCGCACTGCCTTCCAAAGAGATTGCACTAGTTTTCATTCCCACCAGCAGTGTAGAAGTATACCTTTTTCTCTGCATCCTCGCCAGCATCTGTTGTTATTTGTTTTATTAATGATGGCCATTCTTAGTGGGGTTAGGTGGTATCTCAATGTGGTTTTGATTTGCATTTCTCTGATGATGAGTGAGGCTGAGCCCTTTTTCATGTGCCTGTCGCCTACCTGTATGTATATCTTCTTTTGAGAAGTATCTATTCATGTCTTTTGCCCACTTTTGAATGGGGCTGTTTGTTTTTTTCCTTTTGACGTGTTTGAGTTCCTTACAGATCCTAGATGTTAGGCCTTTGTCAGATATACAGTTGGCAAATATTTTTTCCCATTCTGTGGGTTGTCCCTCTGCTCTCTTGATAGTTTCTTTTGCTTTGCAGAAGCAGTGTTTCATGTTTTGATTGGTCTGACGAATCAGCTAATATCATAACATATGCTTTTAGTGCATGGAGAAGAATTTCCATGTTTTGGTTTTCTGAGTTTTAAATGGTCTCTCTAGCTAATGTTCTGCTTAATGTTAAGTATTAGCCAAAACAACTGAATACCAAATGCTCTCCTAACAGTCAGAGGCAGTAGGGAAAAGCACTTGTTCAAGATAGCTGGTTATGGTTAGCACAGTTATCAGCTAAGGAAAAGAGAGAGAAATAAAGCAATGAAGGACTTTATTATTATTAAAACAGTGTTAGTGTAGCCATGAATACAATATGTGTTATTAGGGCATGAGGACAATGAAGACAAATATATTTGGGGATGTGGAAAGGATGGTTTGAATTTCATTGTTTCTGAATGAAGTCACTGGAGTCAGTGACTACTATCTTGCTCAGCATGCTTGCTTTGTCTACATGAGTGACAACTAAGAACTGAATTGATAGTTTATATCTCTTCTTTTAACTCCTTTTTCATTACCCTTAATGAGAGAACACTTATATAGTTTGAGGGTAAGGTTTATTCCTGAGCCTATACTTCTGGGTTTATTCTTTGATCTTCTAAATATTACCCCTGTACACATTAAGGTATTCAAATAAGTAAGGGAATTGAATTTGTTTGTGACCTTTTAAATAATGAAGTGTCCCTAAATTATGTGCTTAATCTTTTTAGTCTAAGAAAAATCTCATTGTCTCTTAGCACTCATTCATCTGCCACATTTCCCCAGAATAACTTTAGGGAAGATATTCAGTGGTTTCTCCAAACTAAATAATTCAATTTCCTCTTGTAATATTTCTTGGTACACTGAAACCATGAGATTAAGTAATGCTGTCTCTCAAATTTGAGACATAAACATTTCTATCTGTCCTTCCACATTCTTGAGGAAGTTATTATATAAAATGGAACTTTAATTTTAAAATAGGAGTGGAATTTTGCCTGAAAAGAAAAATAGGAATTAAAGCCACTTATTAATATATTTTTCTTTTTTTTAACTTTAAATTTTTTTGTTTCAAAATTGTGGGGTACATTTCAGGGTTAGGTATACAAATATTCACTGTGCAGTTACCCTTGTTGATGAGGTGTGCCCCCCGCGTCCCCAGGCAGATTTCCACTGCTGTTAATCCCACCTCCTATTTTTCTTTCTTCTATTGAGAGTACAATCTCTGATCGAGATAATCTGGTCTTATCATCATTTAAAAAATATTTATCATATACTCCTTTACAATCTTTTTGTTTGCATTTGCTAAATACTTATAATAGTATTTGAGGGTCTATCATATGAGATAAACTTTTCATATATTATTTCCTATAATTGTTAAAGCCTCCACTTGTCCATTATGGTCTTCACACAACAGATGAAAGGATGGCAGTTCAAAAATGTTAGTCACTTGATTTGAAGTGATATAGTGAAGAGTCCTAACTGAGATTAGAACACTGACTGAAACACAGTTCTGGATCCTTCCACCACTCCTTAGCTCATGGCAAGCTCACTTCTAGCTTCTCTGATAAGTCAATTATCAGTCTGATAAACGTGCTTTTAAAATTTTCTTTATTTATAAATATTTATTCATTTTTCCATTTAAAAAGTTTTAATTGACATGCAGTAATTGTACATACTTATAGATACAGAGTGATATTTTTATACATGTATACAATGAGTAATGATCAAATCAGAATAACTAGCATATCCATCACCTCGAACATTTATCATTTCTTTGTGTTGGGAACATTAAAAATCCTCTCTTCTAGTTCTTTGAAAATATACAATAAATTGTTATTAACTATAGTCACGCTACAGTGCTATAGAACACTAGAACTTATTCCTCTTACCTAGCAGTGATTTTTGTATTTGTTAACTAACCTCTACCTTTCCTCACCTCCCCACTACCTTTTCTAGTCTCTAATGACCACAATTCTACTCTCTCCTCCTGTGAGCCCAACATTTTAGCTCCCTCACATGAGCGAGAACATGCAATATTTGTTTTTTCTATGCCTGACTTATTTTGCTTATCGTATTGTCCATACTGCAGTGAATGACAGGATTCATTCTTTATTATGATTGAATATATATCATGTTTTCTTTGTCCATTTATTGCTGATGGAAACAGGTTTATTTTTATATCTTGGCTATTGTGACTAGTGCTGCAATAAACATGTGAGTGCAAGTATCTCTTCTAAATACTGAAGTTTTTTTCCTTTGGGTAAATAGTAGTGGGGTTGGTGAATTATATGGTATTTTTGTTTTAGTTTGTTGAGGAGCCTTCATATTGCTTTCCACAATGGTTGTACTAGTTTAGATTACCACCAACAATGTAGAAGAGATTCCTTTTCTCTATATACTTGCCAGTATTTGTAATTTTAGTTTTGTGGATAACAAACATTCTAACTGAGGAGAAATAATATCACATTATGGTTTTGATGTGCTTTTCCCTGATGACTAGTGATGTTGAATATTTTTTCATATACATGTCATTGGTTTTTTGGGTTTTTTTTTCAGAAATGTCTATTCGGATCCTCTGCCCTTTTAAACAATAAAATTATTTGGCTTTTTTGGGAAAATGAACTGTTTGAATTGAAGGACGATGGTGCCAGTGAGACTCGGTACCCTTGAGGTCAAGAGATTTATTAGAGCAGCGGTTACAGGGAGAGGGAAGGAGGTCTGTAACCGCCTGGTGGGAAAAGGGAGTGAGAGAAAGAGGGCCAGAGAGAGGTCTGTATTTATCGGTTTTGGGAGGGGGCGGCCTGTGCTCTCTGAGCCTGGCCATGCCAGCCAGAGCCATCTTAGGGTTTTTATTGGAGGGAGCTATGAGGTAGTATTCCTATAGGGAGATAATGTTTGTACATGAGTTTAAGTTTCGCGCGCGCATGGGAGAGGCAGGAATTTACGGCCTTTGTTGTCTTTGTTAGGTTCCCTAGTGTTGGCGCCATCTCGCGAGACATCCTTCTGGCTGTTCCCCGTGCCTTTCATGAATTCCTTGTATATTCTAGATATTAATCCCTGGTCGGTTTGCAAATATTTTGCAGATATTGTTCCCATTTCACAGGTTGTTGATTATTTTCTTTACTGTATAGAATCTTTTTAGTTTGATACAAGTCTATTTATCTATTTTTGATTTTGTTGTATGTGCTTTTGAAGTCTTACCTATGACCAATATTTTGGACAAAACATTTCTCCTTAGTTTTCCTTTAATAATTTTGTAATTTTGGGTCTTACATTTAAATCTTCAATCTATCTGTAGCCTTGTAAAATATTTTAAATCAGGTAGTGTGATGCCTCCAACTTTTTCATTTTTGCTCTGGATTGTTTAAGCCATTCAAAGTTTCTTGTGGTTTCATACAAATGTTAGAATTATATTTTCTTCTTTCTGTGAAAAATGTCATTGGCATTTGATAAGGGCTGCATTAAATCTATGTATCACTTTGGGTAGAATGGTAATTTTAACATTAATTCTCTAACTCATGAGCATTGGATGTCTTTTAATTTGCTTGTGTTCTCTTCAATTTTTTTTATCAATGTGCATAGTTTTTATTGTAAAGACTTTTCATCCCCTTCATTAAATTTATTCCTAGATGTTGTACTTATTTTTATTTAGCTACTGTATATGCAATTGCTATCATAATTTCTTTTTTTTGATTAGTTTGTTATGGGTGCTATAGAAATGCTATTGATATTTGTACATTGATTTAGTATCCTGCAACCTACAGAACTTGTTTATTAGTTCTAATAGTTTTCTGGTATAGTCCTTAAGTTTTTTTATATATAAGAATTCATATTTTATAAAGAAGAACAAATTTACTTCTTCCTTTCCAATTTGAATGCCTTTTATTTCTTTTTCTTGCTTAATAGCTCTGTCTAGGATTTATGGTATGATGCTGAATAAAAGTGGTGAAAGTGGACATCTTTGTCTTGTTTCAGTTCTTAGAGGGAAAGCTTTCAGCTTTTTCTCATTGGGTTTGATGTTAGCTATGGGTTTGCCATATATTGCCTTTATTGTATTAAGATAAATTATTTTAATACTTAATTCATTGACAGTTTTATTACGTAGGGATGTTGAATTTTATTCCATACTTTTTGGCCTTCACTGGGATAATTGTTTTTTGTCCTTCATTCTGTTAATGAGATATGTTACATTTATTGATTTGCATATCATTAATCATCCTTGCATACTTGGGATAAATCCCATTTAATCATAGTGCATAATATTTTTGATGTGCTGTTGTATTTGCTTTGTTATAATTTTGTTGAGAATGTTTGCATCTTTGTTCATTGGGGGTATTGGCATCTAGTTTTCTGTTTTTATTGTCTTTTATCTTGTGTTGGTATCCAGGTAATGCTTGTCTTGTAGAATAAGAGAAGAAATCCTCACATTTTTTGAAACAGATTGAGAATAGATGGTGCTAATTCTTCTTTAAAAGTTTGGTATAATTCAGCAGTAAAGCCATCCAGTCATAACTCATTATTGATCTGCTCAGATTTCTGTTTCTTCTTGATTTAATCTTGGTAGGTTGTATATATCCAGAAATTTATTTATTCCCTCTAGGGTTTTCAATTTGTTGACATATAGTTGCTTAAAATAGTCTCTTTTTCATTTCTGATTTTTAATTTTTTTTTTTTTTTTGAGTTGGAGTCTCACTCTGTCGCTCAGACTGGAGTGTAGTGGCCACTTCCAGTCACTGCAGCCTCAACCTGCTGGTCTCTGGCAATCCTTCCGCCTCAGCCTTCCAAGTAGCTGGAATTACAGGCTTGTGCTACCACGCCCGGCTGATTTTTTTTGATTTATTGTAGAGATGAGGGCTCGCCAAGTTGCCCAGGCGGGTCTCGAGCCCGCGGGCTCAGGCAATCTACTCATCTCAGTCTTCCAAAGTGTGGGTAAATTTTTTTTTTACTTTGAGCTCTCTCTCTCTTTAGTTTGTCAATTTTGTTCTTTTAGAAAAACACAGTTTTTTATCTTTTGCATTTTTTCAATTTCCTTTATTTCTTTTCTTATCTTTATTATTTATTTCCATCTAATTTTGGGTTTGATGTGTTTTTGCTTTTCTAGTTTTCTGATGTATTATTATAATATTTGTTTGAAATATTACTGTTTCATTTGTATAGTCATTTATTGTTATAAACTTTCCTCTTGGTACTGATTTTGTTGTATCTCATACATTTGGTATGTTGTAGTTCTATTTTTATTTGTTGCAATAATTTCTTTTATTTTTAACTTTAAAATAAACTGTATTGACCCATTGGTCATTCAAGAGCATGTTGCTTAATTTCAATGTATTTGTGCAGTTTCCACAGTTCTTGTCATTGATTTCTAATTTTATTCCTTTGTGGTCTGAAAAGAAACTTGTCATGATTTTGATTTTTTAAAAAATTATTGAGACTTGTTTTATGCTCTAACATATGATCTTTCCTAAAGAATTTTCCATGTGGTGAGAACAATATGTATTCTGCAGCTGCTGGATAAGAAATTTTAGAAATGTCTGTTAGGTCCATTTGGTCAAAAATGCAGTTTAAATCCTTTTTTTTTCTTCTGATTTTTCTGTCTTGATGAGGTCAGCATTGAGGTTCAATGCTGAAAATGGGATATTGTATTGGAATATTTGTTATGTCTCTTTTTAGTTCTAATAATATTTGCTTTGTATATTTGGGTGCTGTGGTGTTGGATGCTTACAATTCCTTTAACTCTGGCTGAAAATGATTCATTTATCATTACATAAAGACCTCATTTGTCACTTTTTAATTTTTTTTTATCTAAAGTCTATTTTATCTGATATAAATATAATTGATTCTATACAATTTTGGCTACTATTTGCATAGAATTTTGGTTTCCTTTTCTTCACTTTCTGTCTATGTGTGTCTGTACAGGTAAAACAGAGTTTTTGTAGGCAGCATATAGTTGAGTGTTTATCTTCCTGTCCATTAAGCTGGTCTATATTTTTTATTTTGATAATTTAAACCATTTACACTCAAAGTTGTTATTTATAGTTTAGAACTTACCTCTTTCATTTTATTCATTGCTTCTGGTTGTCTTATATATTCTTTGTTTTGGTCCTCATCTTTTACTGTTTACATTTGTGATTTGGTGGTTTTCTGTAGTCATAATATTTGTCTTTCTCATGCGTGTATCTGTACTACCAGTGAATTTAATAATTTCACCATAACAGATTTCTACTTTATACCTCCAAATGTAGTATTCCCTTAAGCAGTTCTTACATGGTTAGTCTAATGGTGAGGAATTTCTTTAGTTTTTGCTTGTCTTGGAAAGGCTATTTCTCCTTCATTTTGGAAAAATAAGTGCTGACTATAACATTCTTGCCAGAATTATTTGTTTGTTTCATTACTTTGAATTTATCATCCCATTCTCTCTTGGCTTGTAAAGTTTTTGCTGAGAAATCTGCTGTTTATCTGGTTGTGATTTTCTTATATGAGACTTGTCACTTTTCTCTTGTTTCCATCTCAGAGTCCTGTCATGTTGACATTCCAGAATTCATTCCCTCCCTCCCTCCCTTCCTTCTGTCCTTCCTTCTTTCCTTTCTTCCTTCCTTCTCACTCTCTCTGTCTCTGTCTCTTTTTTTCTTTCTTTCTTTCTTCTTTTTTACTTTTGGCAGTTTGACTATAATGTGCATCAAGAGGACATTTTGGATAAAATATATTTAAAGATATTTGAGCTTCCTGTATCTGGATGTCTATATCTCTCCAAAACTCGGGAAATTTTCAGCTATTATTAAATAGGTATTCTATGCCCTATTGTATATCTTCCTTTTTTTGAAATTTCCATAATGTGAGTATTTGTACACCTAAAACAGTGTCCCACTTGATTTTTTTTAATTTTTTTTTTTTTGTCTGACTGGGTTATTAGCATTTTTTTCCTTCAAGTTTAGAAGGCTTTTTATTCAGTTTGATTTAGTCTGTTGTTGAAGCTTACAATCTTATTTTTTATTTCACTAATTGAAAACTTCAGTTTTAGAATTCTTATTTGATTCTTTTTATTATATTTATTTCTTTATTGAATTTATCATTCCGAACACAAATTGTTTTCCTGATTTCATTACGTTGTCTATCTGTGTAATCTTGTGTCTTGCTGAGTTTCCTTGAGATTATTATTTTACATTCCTTTTCAGGAGTTTCATATACTTTCTTTTCTTCTCAGTTTGTTACTGAAGAATTATTGTGTTTCTTTTAAGATGTCATGCTTTCTTACGTTTCTTGTATTCTTATATTAATAACTGTACAGCTTATGAAACAGTTACTTCCAATTTTATGGAGTAATTTTTTGTGGGGAAAACCTTTTTCCTGTAGATATGTCCTGTAGTGTCAGTTGGGTAGTATGTTTTAATTTTGGTTCTGAGTGGGCTCAGTAGTGTAGTCTTCAACTCAGCTGTAATCAACATCAGTGTTATCTGCAAGTACCTCGGTGGCCTAGGCAATGGTTGCTTGTGAAGGCTGTTGTACAGCTTTGCTGGAAGTAGAGACACCAGTAAAGTTAGTCCTTAGGCCTCTTGGGGCTTACAAGGGTGTACAGTAACTCTGCCTTTGGAGAGGTCGAGGTTGCTGGTGGTAATGTATGTCTATATTATTTAAACTGCTAATCTGTTTTTTTGTACTTCTTTCTCTGCAAAGGGTTTGTTGTTTGTTTTTCAGTATGCCTCTTGAACTAGATTCAAAATATCTTGGGGAAAGCATGTCTTAGGTTGTGTTTCTTCTTGCAAGAAGAAGATGGCATGCACATTTAGAGTTGTATGCAATTGTGGCAAAGGACACTGCTGTGATAAGCACCTGGTAGTCACAGAAGATAGAGAATAAGTGTGTCCTCCGGAAGAAAGATGTGAATGTCACACCACAATATTGACACCAAGACAAACGTATATGTTGATTAAATAAGCATTTCTTGTTTCTGATTCCTAGCCTCTGTCTCATGAAGTCTGCATTCTTGTGGGGAAGGAACAAGTTATATTGGTAACATGGAGTGATTAATTCTATAAGAGTAGTATGCTCAATATTCCATGAGGTATCTGAAACAAAAGTAATCTTAGTCTGAATGAAGAACTTACAACTGAGGTGCTGAAGTCCAGACTATGCTTGGTGGATAGGTACAAATTTAGAGGAAAAGTCCCTAGACTGTTACCTAGAACTAGGTACAAAGTCAATACAACACAAGTTTGTTGTTTCTGAATTTTTGTATATGTTGTCCTTGTTCTTTACTACACATATTAGTTTCTCAAAAAATGATTTTGTGTTATATATATTTAGCAGGTAGTCAATGCTCAATAAAAATTGTTGAATAAATATGAAAAAATTATATTTAGATGAGAATATGATATTGATAAGCAAAGAAAAACATTTTTAAAACTTGAGGCAAGTAGAAATATAAAATCTGGGGTTTGGGAAGAATCTAAGAAAAAATTCCATTCTGTTTTCTAGACTCCTGATGTTCCACAAAAAGTTGGTTATAGGATGTACATTGTAAATTTAGCTAGTTTTTAAAGCAATTGTTATGTGGATTGTTCTTGTTGAATTGAATAAAATTAGTCTATATTTAACACCATCCATGTCTCTGTGACTCAGTAAAATAATCAATACCAGACTTTAAAAATAATAAGGCATTTTCCAGGTTGTTTTTGTTTGTTCATTTTTGTTTTGTTTTTTGAGTCAGAGTCTCACTCTGCCTCCCAGGCTGGAGTGCTATGGCATGCTCATGCTCAGGGCTACTGCAGAATCTACCTGCTGGGCTCAATCAATCCTTCCACCACAGCCTTCCAAGTAGCTGGAACTACAGGTGCATGCTACCACACTTGACTAATGTTTTTTTGATTTATTGTAGAAACGAGGACTTGCTATGTTGCTCAGGCTAGTCTTGAACTCCTGGCCTCAGGCTGTTCTTCCACCTCTGCCTCCCAAAGTGCTGGGATTATAGGCATGAGCCACTGTACCTGGCTGTTTGTGGGTTGTTTTTTTTTTTGACAACATGTTTGCACAGTTTATATGCCAAATTCTTTAGACATAAAAAATGAATCAGGATTTTCTACTCTAGGAAACTTATTCTTAAGTGTAATAGATTTTAATGAAGTAAAGCAGAAGGTATTGCATGGTAAAGTTCATAGATTATACAAACAATGGAATTCAGTAGAAGTGAGGATAAAATTGTATATTGGTTCAGGAAAACAGAGCATTCTTTACTTCATCAAGAATTACCTTCATGCTGCTAAATAATGAAAGTTATGGATACAAGAGATGAACAGGGTCAAATTATGGAAACCATTAAATGACTAGCCTGTAATAGTTGTTCCTTGAGAAATTTTCCTTTCGGTAAACAATAATGATTTCTTACTAGGATGAGGTGATAGTGACAATATTCAAATGAAGCCTTCGAGAGTTTTAGCTGGCAGTAATGAATACATTGGACTCATTCATGGCAAAAAGAAGGCAGAGAGACCAGTTAAAAGAATAAATTCAGAAGACAGGTGATAAGAACTTATACAAGTATAGACAGCAAAGAAAATGGAAAAATATATACAAGGATAATATTTCAAAAACAAGATTTAGTTATGAAGAAAATAGAAAAATTACTGAGCATACATTAAAGATATTGTTTTGCCATTCATTCATTTTATTCAATTACATAACACATATATTAGTTCTTTGTGTTCTTTTCTCATAGATAATTTAGATCTTCCATTTGGATTTCAGTGGAGACAGAGAAAATTTGAATTGTATTCAATTGAGTTGAATTGTCCAAAGGTTCAATTGATTTTTACTTTTTCTCAATGATTAATTCATATAATTTTGTTTGTAATATCTCTTTTACATTTATTACTCGAAGGCAGGAGTAGATAAATAAGGAGTTAAAAAAATTACATTTAGTGAGATTGTATACTTTATATAGAAGCATGGATTTGTATGGCAATTGTGAGTGATGGGAGGTCTAACTTGGGCATTCATAAGGAAGAAGTCAGGGATGTCTTCCTGAAAAAACTGACACCTTGTTTTAGAATGGAGGGATGCATGGTAGCTAACAGTTTATAGAGATGGAGTGAGATTAATGTATTCATAGACATAGAATGACAGTCTTAAGGAATGTTGGACTGGCTTGAGAATTTCATGGAACATGCTATAAGAAATGTGATGGGATTTTTGGACAGTGACCATAATATATATAAAACTCCAGATATATCTTACTCCAGAATGAGAAGTTTGAGTTTTATTTTAAGGTCCCAGGATTCTAAGCAGATAGATATATTATCAATTCAAACTTTAAAATATCAGCCTTTCTGATCATTTCAGACTTAAAAGAACTGTGAAAAGCAAAGCATGGGCAATTGCAAAATCATGGTAAGATTTTTGAGATGCTTAGGTAAAGAATTGCCAGTGTAGAATAGGAAACAGCATATATCAGTTTTTGGAGAGGAAGAAAGAGCAGAACTAAGTAAGTGGTTAGGTAGGAGGTGAGGAAGAAGAGGAAGGGTAAGATGAGTGATAAAAACTAACGAGATGATTATCAAGCCAGTTTCTTTTTCCTTGAATAAAGTTAATTAACATTTAATGACCCTGCATGTGAATGGAGCCACATGAAACATTCTTGCTAATGGAATGTAAGCATAAATGAATTGTGGACAAGGGGATTAAAGAGGATATGCCTTCTCCAAGCCCTCTTTAATCCCCAGTTATTTGGCTGGATGATGTAAAAATGATCTTGACACCACATTTCAAACATGGAAGATCCTCTAAATGAAAGTAGCTTGCATCCCTGAATGACTGTCTGAGTAGAAACTTCATGGATCCACAGTGAACTATAACGTGAATGAGAAATTCATAGGTGTTGTGCGAGTGTGTATATGCATGTTAAGTCTTAAAGATTTTGTGTTGTATCTTTTTAACAGCAGCTAGAGTTACTAATATAGCTGCCATTCACATTTATCACTTGATATTACGAGCAGATGAATAATATTCATCAAACTCAAACATAATATAATAGGTTTTTTGGGTGGAAGATGGCTAGATATGAATCAATTAATTTTGATATGTTTGTAGTTTATCCCAAAGTATATGCCAACTGGAGGTCTGGATATGATTCTGGAGTTCAGAGGAAAAGATAAGGTTGAAAACATAATAATAGGAGTTATTGGGATAGATTAATATAGAAATAATGAGAGTGAGTGATAATAGTCAACAGTTTTCATGCTGTGAGAAGAGAAGTTGTCAAGGACTGATACTTCATGAACACAAACATTGAAGAAATAAAAAGAGAAAAAAAGAACATGTAAAGAACACTAAATACAGGGGTCGGGGGGGCAACAAAATGATTGGGAGGATGGAGTGTCTCATACCATAAAAGAGGATAGTGTTATGAAAAGGCAGTAACAGCCAATAAAACCAGTATTTGCATAAAGATCAAGGAGTACTCAGTTCATTAGATTTTATTGCTAGAAGGTCATATGTGTCATAGCCATATGTCCTGTTTGTTTAGGATGGTCCCAGATAATGCTTTATAGTGTCCCTTATCACTCTCAAAAGCATCCTGGATTGGATAATAAGAAATATGTTCACTTTAGTCACAAGACTCTTGGGTAAAAATATCAGTAGTGATGAAATGGGTTTGATGTAGGTTAAGTTCATGGATGAGAAAGTAAGAAGTAAGAAATATGCTTAATTGTGAAGAGAAAGAATCGTTGGGTAGGTTGGTTGAGAACTTGGAGAAGTTTTTGTTTGTGCGTTAACTTGTGTTTTCAAGTTAAAAACATATTTTGTTCTGAGAGGTGAAAGAAACTGTACATGGGGAGAAATGTTAGATAAAGAATCTCTTAGATTAGGTGTTAAATGAGGTAAAATGTATCAAATACAAATTCTTCATCTCCTTTATTTGCCATTGGCTCTCCTTTCTGCCACTCAGGGTCAGAGATATATCCATTTTTTAGGCCTACATTCTGGGTAATATTCCCTGAAAATGAGAACTGTATTTTAGCAAGAAAAATACCTTTTTTGTTGACTTGCAAGTGATCTATGTCTTCTTTAGTGTCTACATGTGTCTACATGCTTTGTCATTATTTTTACATGCTAACCCTATCATCAAATCATGGGCTATGAAACTAACATATTTTATTTAATACCTGTAGTATTAGAAGAAGCCTGTTTATTAACCAATATATCTTTTTCTTCTCTCTTTGGGGTTGTAATCACTGTTTGGCATTTGCCTATATATGTATTAATGCCCTCAGACATCCATAAATATATACAATTCACCAAATAGAAATAAAAAATTTATTTATGTTATACTACTCCCTAATCAGCATGAACTGTACTACATTTGAAGAAAAAAAAAACTGGAGTTAAAACTGGTAGGATAAAGTCAGACTAACCACAATTAGGATTCTCATCTACTTAGAAGAGTGAGGAAATTCAACCTTCAATATCATTCAATCATGCATCTCTAATTGGATATTTTGTTTAGCAGTAAACTTGATTGCAATAGGAATCATTTTTTAATGAGAGAAATCTTTCTATTATGGAAAAAATGAAACTACTTTAAAACAAATTAGATTTTTTTAAAGTTTGAAAAAGTAATCCTGCTTGAATTGGTGACAGGCTTATGGGCAAGACAGGCACTAACTCAGTGGTTCATGTATAATAGAAATCTGTAAGACTTAGCTAGAAAGCTGAAGTTGAGATCTCATTATAAGAAGGAACTTACTGCTGTTGAAGATCTGTTCCACTAGAGTTAATATTTGGCCCAAGAGAAGCCATTTTTCAGAGAGATGTCAGTAGTAATTGTGATTTTCCCAAAGTAGTAACATTCTATATAAATGATCATGTCTCATCCCCACTATGAGACTGCCATATTAAAAAATATTTTAACTTAAGAACTGTGTGACTCATCTGCTTCAACAGCCAAGCAATACTTGTATTGGGCTTTGCTGACTTATTTCTTTTCCCTCAACTCTCTGAATATTTATACCTGTGGGAAAATATTGTAAATGTTTCTTCATGGAGATGAGTGAAACTTTCAGAAAGGAGAGATAGTCTTAGCAAAACTAACATTAAATAGTATTTGATAGGAAAAAAAGATGGACTGATTGGACAGGAATGTGCAGGTTACCACATGAGGGAGAGGCAGCCTTGTCTATGCTGAGATAAGTAGACAAAGGGAGTATAGAGAAAAAAGACAAGGAACAACTAGCTCTGTCTGTGTTAGAGGAGCTAGAGGTGGAATTGCAGGATGTTGAAGTGGAGTACCATATTCACTGTGAGGAAGATAGAGCTATGTTTAATATCAGGTTTACTGTGGGGGAGGGTAGCAAGCTTGTAAGTCCTTTAGTTCTAGAAACTACACTTAAGCTAGATTTGATATGTTTCTGCTTCCTAGGAACCAACTTGGTATTCCCAATAAACTTATTTTCCCCCAATCTTGTCTCTCTCATTGAATTGCCAACTCAAATGCCAGGAAAGAAAACTGGGAATCATTCTTAATTTTTCTCTTCCTTTTGATTTTAAATATAATTAACACTGCTCAAGTAAATTTCATTTCTTATGGGTATTTTAAGTCAGTGAACTTCTTATCTTCTACAATGTTACCATTGTTACACTGTTACCGTGTGTACTATCATCTCTTAACTGGAAATCTATAGCTATCTCTGCACATTTATTCTTGTCTTCTACAAGACACTCATAGCATTTACTCTCCACACAGCAATCAGAGTGTTTGAACAATACTAATTTAATCATGTAAATACCTTTCTTAAAAGAATTTGTTTCCAATTTTCTTTACAATATTTTCTAACATCCTTAGTTACATGACTTTCTTTTATACTAACACTTCTATCCTCAACTTAAAAACCATATTTATAGAGATTTTCCCTGATGTCATTAATCCTTGGTGAAACATTCTGCTTTATATTCTTCTAAACACCCTGTCCATAGCATGCATAACTGTATCATTAACTATGTTTGTTCTTTGTGTGATAATTGTATTAGTCCTTCCCTTTCTGTTGGACTGTAAAATCCATGAAGACAGGGTCTATACAAAGCTAGATTCCCTAGTACCTACAACAGTGCTTGGAACTTGGCAGTTACTAATTGTTGACCAAACAAATCAATGAATACTTCACTAAGGAAGTTAATACCAACAAATATTTTGGAGACCCTGAAATTCTTTTAAACAACAAGAGTCACCTTAAAAAGGATTTAAGATAAATCTTATCTTATTTATATTTTTAAAATGTCCTTCAGTCATTCTCTTGTTCTGGACCTCTTAACTTCTAGAATGAAAACACATACATTTTATTTAATGTCCTAAAGAGTTTCTTGAGTATTGGTCTACTAATGTGTGCTTATATATTAGTCAATGTGTGTGCAAATGTTAAGGGTTTTTTACTAGGTTTTTGTAGGATTTTGTTTCTGGATGTAAAAATATTTCAGAAGAGAAAGACTGGGAAAACATTTCTTCATAGTCAATCACTTTCCAGATGTTAAATGACTTGTTCAAAGGTTCTCCCCCCAAAAAAAGGAAAGAAAGAAAGAAAGAAAGAAAGAAAGAAATTATAGGAAGAGCTTCCAAACCAAGTGTCTTTTTTAATGGTAGCATATTGACCTTCTTGATACTGTCTTATAAATATGGCTAGACACAGATGGTGTAGATGCATGGGATGATAATCTCATCAGCTAAAGAAATGTTGATCAGTGAAAACTTTAGAAATCACAGAACAATGCAAAATATTTTAGTAAGTTGATTTTTTAAAATGGAAAAGACGGTGGGCTTAAAATCTAGGACAAATTGGGTACATATCCTGTATTGAGCATATTCATTTCTTTTATATGTTTTTAATATAAAACTGAGGTACAAAGTGGTGTTTCTTCTTCTTAGTTCATAGCATATTAATTTTATTTATCTAGTCAAGGCCTCTTTTAAATTTTATTTTATTCCACTTTTTCCTCTTATTTCTGACCTCCACTCCCACTATGAATATCAACTCTGCTGTGTTTGATATGTGTCCTTAAAAATACACATCTTGAGTAAGATGAGAATTGTTTTAAGAGTATATGTGGGTGTTGTGATATAAATCACTTCTGATAAACAATTTCTTTACCTAGAACAGTAGTTCTCAGCTGGGGACATATTTGTCTTTCTGGGAGACATTTGTTAGTGCCTGGAAATATTTTTGGTTGTCACAGACTGGAACATGCTGCTGGCATCTACAAGTATGTTGTGAAAAATTTTAGAGTACCCTGAATAGGCCCCTACCACAAACATATCAATAGTGCTGTGGTTGAGTAATGCTCACCTAGAATTGGAATAAAGTTATATATAATATGCCATGTTTAAATATTGTCTATCACTTACTAGCACTGTGATCTTGGGAAACTGACTTCTTTCTGAATCTCGGTTTTCTCAGAGTGAGAAATGGTATTGCCTGCTCTGAAGGATGACAAATAATACATGAAAAGTGATAAATAGTGAACATTCAGCAAAAAGTACTTGTTACTGCTTTTCTCTTGACTCTTTCAAGGAAGATGTAGAAAAAAACTATATAAAAAAATTCTGTATATTATGCAACCATGCTGTGAAAAACAATTATACAGCTTTTCTCATAATATTTTTTTCACAAAACTAGAAAATTTCAACATGTCTTTAGGAAAATTCTGTGACTAAAACTTTCATTAATTAATACTGATGTGTTAATGAGCTTCTACATAATACTTTTACTTCAATATATCTGTTATAATTAGTAGAATTTTCAAATGCAGTGCACTGGGAATTTCTTTCTACATGACTTTGTCTCTTTCATTGTGCTATATACTTTCATAGTACTTGAGTTATATCTTGGTTTTAGCATTTTTGATACATTATTCTCATTTATCTGATCATTTTTCTGTCTTCTATGAAAGTATATGAATTCATTAAGTAACTTATTTATTTTTGCATCCCTGGCAAATTAGCAAGTGATAGGAGACAGTCAATGCTGAGTCTGGGCAAGAGGTAGACCAGGTAAAACCAACCAACCAACCAATAAACCAACAAACAAAAAATTTGAAGAAATTGAAAGTTGAAGGAGAAAACAAGTTAATTTAGCAGGCAACACATGACGTTCTAGTATAAATCACAGGGAAAGTTGTGAATTCAGAGAAAATTTGTGGCAATAAAAGAAGTAATAGGACCTGGTGACTGATTGCTTATGGCAAAAGGAAAAAGGTCTTATATATAACATCAAGGTTTTACTCCTGAAACCATGGTGCTGATGATAGAAACAGGGAAACCAGGGGATGAAGACAGTTTTATTTTAGAAGACAAACTGTGAACAAACATAGTTCTAGTGTCTGTGTTTCAGACACTGGGGTAAATAGTTTTTGTGATAAGCTTTCTTCTAGAGAGATGTTGGCATTCAACAATTTTTGAATTTCAAATTTTTAAAAATTAAGTATAAAGTTTATTTCAACCCAAAGCTTGTGAATGGCCATCTGGGAGCATAGATTCAAATTATCCTGAGAATACACTCCATTAGCAGCAGTTATAGGTGAATTTTTAAGGGGGGGGGGAGAGGTGGTGCTTAAATTGTTTACCAATAATTCACAATAAAATAACATAAGCTATTGATTGGTTATACATTGTTCTTTGTGTCATAAACCCAAGGAATATGAAGATAATAGGTGAGGTGGTTAGTCAGGAGCAAAATGTCTTTAAACAATTGCCCCCAGGGTGTGGCTGAAGTTCCATACTCATGTCTCTCTAGACCTGTAACAATTTTGCATACCTCACATAGCTCAGATTGCTCTGAGCTGTTTTTCTTTTCAAATATCCTCCTTTTTTTTCAATAAGATCATTTGAAGAAAGCATCTTAGATGAACTCAAAAGGTTTTTTTTTTTTTTTTTTTTGGAGTTGGAGTCTCTGTCGCCCAGACTGGAGTGCAGTGGCCGCTCCCGGCCACCGCAGCCTCGACCTGCTGGGCTCCGGCGATCCTTCCGCCTCAGCCTTGCGAGTAGCCAGAATTACAGGCATGCGCTACCACGCCTGGCTGATTTTTTTTGAATTATTGTAGAGATGAGTTCTCGCTGCCCAGGCGGGTTTCGAACCCGCGGGCTCAGGCAATCCACTCACTTCAGCCTCCCAAAGGCGCGGGATTACAGGCTGAGCCACCGAGCCCAGCTAACTCAAAAGGTTTTGACTCCTTTTATGTTCAGAAGCTTTAGTCCCCTGTGACTAAGAAGGCTTATTTCCAGAAATCCCTGTCCCAAGAGGTGGGAATGAGGGAGTTCAAGTATTGAGAAGCTGTCTATGTGAACATTTATAACAGATACGTAGAAATGTATGGAAATCTATATATGGGTCAGAATCACTTAGCATAGAAATGATAGTTAATATCCTGAACATAGATAAGATTCTTCCAGGTAGAATATAGAAAGAAACGTCATCAAAATTATATTGGACATTTAAAGTGCATGGAAGAATCCCAACATATAAAATTTATTGAATACTTACTATGTACAAAGCATTGAACTTGAACTTTGTATATATTTGCACATTTAATGTGCCTGGCACAGAACAAGCACACAATCAGTGTTTCTTTTAATGAAGTAATGAATTTCCATGATAACAATACTAAGTAGGCATTATTTTTTCTTCGTGACATATAGAAAAATGGAATCTAAAGATGTTTAAGTGTTTTCATCATTAGTACTAGTAACTATTGTCTTAATATTTATTTGAAGCCATATCTACTTGAATTCAAAAGTGTAGCTTTTCTACTATGCCTTGTCATTGTGGAATAATAGAAGTGATACTAATGCTATATATGCCAAGACAGGAAGAAGTTTTTACTAGGAGAGATTGATTAAATATGTAAAATGCTGAAGAGACGTGAAAATAGATTTAAAAAGGAGAGAGGGGGAAAAAGGTCTATGTATTTGCTAATTAACTGCTGGTTAACTGCTAGCTTTAACTGTAGAATTATTAGTTTGGTGGCAACCAAATATCAGAACTCAAAATCTAGGTCTTGGGTGAAGGTCACATTTGTCACCATGAACACAATGTTTCCCACATCTCCTTCTATGTTTCATCTTCTTGCTAAAATATAGCCTACAATATTTTTTCTTTTTACTTTACATCTGTGAATGGTATCATCTCTCTCTGCTGTGTTTTATAATCTTTATTTTACACATATACTTGAACAGTAATTTAGTTGACTGTAAATATTTTGGTTAAGAGTTATCTTCCCATGAGACAGTTTCTTCTGATATATATTGTTGCCGGTAGATGGTATGCTTTTATCCTAGTTGTTGTTTATTTGCTTTTAATTTCTCCCTTCTTTCTTTAAATGTTAACATTCTCTCTGACACATGCTGCCTTGTAGTTTCATTAAGGTGTTTTTGGATGTAGATTCAATTGTATTTGTGCTCATATGTATTGGTACTCATATGACACTTTTTATTTAAGAATTTTAAATTTAATTATTTAAGAGTAGTATCTGTACTCATATGACACTTTTTATTTAAGAATTTAATGCTAGGCTGGACTTGGTGGCTCAGTCTGTAATCCCTGCACTTTGAAAGGCCGAGGCAAGTGGATTGCCTGAGCCCGTGGGTTCGAGACCCACCAGGCAACTTGGCAAGACCTCATTTCTACAATAAATAAAAAATTAACTGAGCATGGTGGCGTGTGCCTGTAGTTCTGGCTACTTGGAAGGTTGAGGCGGAAGGATCACGGGAGCCCAGCAGGTTGAGGCTGCGGTGGCCGGAGCGTGCCACTGCACTGCTGTCTGGGCGACTCCAAATCAAACAAAACAAAACAAAAACAAAAAAACAATAAAGAATTTAAGGTTTTCCTTAATTATAGAAAATTATTAGCAATATTTTTTCCTTCTTCTCGTTTTTTCTGTTATCCTAGAATTCCAGCTGTATATTGCCTGGCACTTTCTAGTTTACCTATCATAACCTTTTAACTCTGCTTTCTTATATTTTTTAAAACTCTTGGTCTCCCTGAGATATATTTTGTGTGTATTTCTCAGTTTTATCTTTCATTTTGATAAACCATTTTTAATTGCTTCCTGGCAAGACGTTTTCTATATTAGAAATTTTTATGTTTTTCATAATGATGACTTTCACATCTAACCTTTGTCAATTCTTTTTTGTATTAACCTGTCTATTTATAATATCTACTTGTCAAAGTCATTTCTTTACCTTTCTTTAAGTGCCCAAGATATACTTTTTTTTAATGCCTTTGTCAGACACTACAATAAAAATAACTTAATCTAAAATAATTTATATCTAGATTAGTTATTTTTATTCTTGTTTTTCGTATTTTTAAAATGTGTTTTTGCAATTTTTAGTTTTCAGACTCTTTTAAAGAGTGAGATTGAGGTTTTGGGGTTTTTTGTTTTCATTCTTGCACTCTATATCCATCCTTCCTGCCCATTATTTTTGTGGGTTCCTCCAACCATCAACTCAGATCCACAACCCAGAAGAAAAATTACAATTTTTTTTTCAAAATTTTTAGCATTAGACCTAATGAGTGTTCAGTAGAAAGAATATATGATGCTTAGAACTTTACCCAAGGACTTTAGAGAGAATAAAACTTTATTGAAGAGCATAAAACATGCCCGAGTACATAGAGAGTACATAAAAATCATGTTTATGCATGTGAAGTCTCGATATTTGTAATATATCAACTTTATTCATATAAATCCACACATTCAACACACTTCCATTTAAAACTCTGAAGACTTTTAAGGGGGAGCTTGACAAAATTTTATTAAAAATAATATGAAAGAACAAAGGACAATTCATAGCTTTTACTAAAATTCTGAACCAAAAACATGGAAAGATTGAGCTTGTTTCTACTAGATATTATGACATGCTCTAATTGTATATTAACAGAGTATGGTATTTGCACTAACGGACAAGTACAACAGAACACCCCCAAACAGACATAGTCATATATGAGAATTTAAAATATAGCAGTTGTGACATTACATAGAACAGATCAACCACCCAAACATTGTGTAAGAGCACTGACTATTTATAACTATCCATAAATACATCCCTGCCTCATGCCAAATAACAAAATAAATCATGCTGAAATAAAGATTTAATTGTTTGGAAAAACTATAGGAGACGTTGTTAAGATCCTGAGGTACAAAGGAAAAGTTTTTCCTAACTGGAAACATACAGACACACACACAAACACGCACACATACACGCAAATGTACACACATGTTACCATCATTAAGAAAAAAATTGATATATCATATTACTTCAAATTTTTATTTAAAAGATACCATAAAATTAGGTTAAACAGAAAGTCACAAGCTATGCAAATTTCTAAAATTTAATATGAAAAAGCAAATTGTCTACTCAAAACATGCACACTGGTTTTAAAGAAAGCACAGAACAGCATTCATGAATGATAGGTACTTGGAGCAGAAGTGATTCATGAAAATATGAAACTTCTGTGTCATTTTAAGTGGAAGTTTTCTAAATAGAGTCAACAGAAAAACAAGTGACAGAAATGAGTACTACTAAAAGAATCATAATAATTTCATACTACTCAGAGGAGCAAAAAGCTGAGAAAAGCAAAATTGGAAAGAGCACATACAAAGAGCATTTTTTCCCTTCTCTTTGGACTTCTGAGGTGATCATTTTGGAAACATAAAAACAAAAGGCTAAAAGTTTTTTGTGGTGATGTTTGAGTTGGAGAAAAACAGAAGAGGAGACATGAGGCTGTGAGGAGAGAGCAAGCCTTTGAAGATTGTGTAGGAGCCTATTTTAACCATGAGACAACAGACCCATACGCTTGCTGCTGGACCGTGATACCAAGAATGGGGAGAAGAAGAAGCATGACCAATGAAATGCAAGGGTGTTAATAGAGATGGACATTAAGGGTAGATCAGAGTTTCCAGAAAAGATAGCCATGCCACCATTGCAAATATTCATAATTTGTAAAAAGACAAGAATTGTGCAGATGCCCCACTTGAAGATATGATAGCCTGCTTGAAAATGAGTGTTGCAATTAAGGTTCTTATTGGGAATTTATTCCAAATTGGTTTTAATTTCCCAGGAAAGGGATTTTGAACAACTGAAAAAGACCTTATAAAAAAATGAAACATTATGAGAGTATTTGTTCCTTTCTGTTTGTTCTTCTTTGACATCCTTCCCCCACTCCCGGGGATATATTGAGGATCTGCTCTGTGGCAGATAACACTAAAGTGTGTTTCAGTCAACATTTCTTAAAGGGGGTTGTGATGAATGTAACCAAGTATCTTGGGCTTTACCAAGAGGAAGTGGGTATTGGGGAAACTGATAGAAAAATTTCTTTGGAAAATGTGATAGGCAAAATATATAGATAAAATATGACAGTTCCTTCACTGAGATTCATAATGAACATGAGAATTTTGATAGCTTCAAAAAATGTGCAGCATAGAGACATATGTTTTAAGATGACTCAGCAGTTAACTTTTTCCCCATAGAAAGAATTTAAGGAATATTAGCACTCCAATGGACATTTTAGTGAATATTCATCTAAATTATATTTTGTGTTCTGAGGACACTACTAGGGCTCAGGAAGTGTCAATTCTGTTTTTAAAAGTCTGTGTTTAGATTAAGTCTTGCAATAATTTTACTTATTCTGAGGAATCACCTAAGGCTCACACCTGGAAGGGCCCACAGTTGATTGAAAGCTCTGCTGTTGCCATCTTGGAATTCTTAATACTTTTTGTACAAGGATCCCCACATTTTTATTTTGCATTGGGTCCTGAAAATTATGTAGCTGGTCCTTACCACAGTGTAGCAATTGCACATTTCTGTGTGCCTAAGGATTTTGGAAGAGCTTGCATCTTCTTTGAGCCTTTTTTTGTGTGTGTGTGTGTATTCTTTATTGAATATCATGAGCTTGAGGTGGTAAGAGGGGTCAAGGACCATTCATTCTTCATGGAAAAAATTTAGTAGCAAGGGAAGAAAAGCTTAGGAAAAGGGATAGGAAGACTAGCTTTATAATTTATTGAAAGATGAGAACAGACATCTTTTGAAAAAGATAAGGTAAGACTATCTGAACCCTCCAGCCACGTCCATAAGAATACATAAAAAGAAAGTTAAGTAGAGTAGTACATGTGGAAAACTCTCTCCTAAACTCGAATTCAACCTCTAAATGATTCACTTTGAAAGACCTATGCAGTTCTCAGCATCAAGAGGAAAGTTGCCACATAATTTTATTTATAATGCACTCAAGAATGTGCTTCGTATTCTGACTAGTAAGATTAAGACTCCTTCTAGGAGGTAGATTAATTAGGTAACTTGAGGGGAGAAATAATGTTCTTAAATTTTTCCCCTAGAGGTCAGAAGTATCCTTTGCAAATATACATAATTTTAAAAGCCCCAGTTGTTACACCTAATAAAAATTTTATAGGTGACTGCATTTCTTTTCTTTTCCTCGTCTAGTAGCTATAGTCCAGAATTTGTAGCACATTTCCCTAAGGGCTAAAACTGTTAGGATCACCAAACAAGAATGTTCAATGTGAAATGCAGTGAGCTCAAACAATTTACAGCTTTCATTCTCTTTTTCCATAAATGGCATTTCATTGCTTTTCAATAGGCTGGGGGGAAATGGGTTTATTGCATTCATTTTAAGAAATATTTCTTCACCTCTTTTGTGGGCCTCCCTACAATTTCAGTTATATCTCATCTTCTTAGAAGTTTACTAAATGTAGCTTCAAGCAGCTCACTCTGGTAGGTGTGCTTGAGCCATTATCATCCATTTTTCAATAAAGCTGTGAGTGAAAGTGTCATTGATTCTTTTTCACCAGGAGAGAATATTAGCTTTTTATCCTCATCATATTATCTCTCTGCTTGACTGATAAAACTGTCATGCTAAAGGAAAGGTCAGGAATTATCGAGTGGGTGTTCATTTAATTCATCTCTCATCCCCTTCCTCCAACAAATGTATTGGGAATGGAACAGAAAATTTGTGTTTATGAGATGAGAATGGAAGAGAGAGATAAATAGATGAAGTCCTCATGGATTAATGATTTCATTTTGCTTCCTAGAAATATGTGTGAACTTTAAAGGGTCTGCATTTATAACTTACAGTTTCCCCTTTCATTTTCTTATTTTGATAGAAAGAGCTTTCAAATGACTTTTAGCTGAGCAGTAAGGTTTCTTTCATGGGTTAAAAATTTCTGGTCATGGGAGGGAGAGGGAGAAGAGGAGTCGACAGCTGCTTCCTATGGCAGGAAAAAGATACTTTTCTCATTATTCAATGTACTCAATGAAGTCATAATTAGTGTGAGTTACTTCTAATTATATTTTGTTTTCTAGGTAACATTGATTAATGCTGTGATGAGCAACTAAGGATGAGGAGGATCAAAACAGAAAAGATTTGTTAGACCACCAGTGGGTAATTTAGAGGAAACCAAACAGTAAACAGATAATAAAACTAATGGGCCAGCTCCAGGTGCCTTTTCACTTTCTATTCCACTTTTTGTGACTTTTATTTTTCCCTGTATTTTTCAGAGCATGAGGTTGATAATTTAGAACTTTGCACACTGCTCCTGCCCTCTGTCTTTAGAACAGTAATCTCACCAAACACCTGACAGAAAGCATGCTTTTAGTCAGCAAGATCTAGATTGAATCCCAAACTGACCATCTAGTAGTTATATGAAATTGGGAAAAATAATTAACTTCTCTGAATTCATTGCTTTCGAGGAAAAAAAGGAGTGTTAGAGGTGATTACAGAGAGAGAGCACTTTGTCTCTGAAGTCAAAAACTTAGAAGTCATGCTTAAACTCAACTCTGTTTTCCATTCATCACATCCAGTTAACCAAAAAGACTTTTCCAATTCCATCCACTAAATATCTTTTAAGTTTGTTATGTACTGATTTTTGTACCATTACTATAGAGCTACTTTGACTGGACTATTGAAATGGCCTTCTAGTTGATTTTCCTTCCTCTAGTCTGACAACTTTCCAATTCATTTCTCACTTATTCAAGATTATATTCTTTCTAGTTCCATATCTTATTTAATTACTAGCCACTTCCCCCACTGTAACTGTAAAAGTTACAGTAAAATCTAGATGACTTTTCATGATATGTGACTTTTCCCACAATCTGGCTCTTGCCCACAACTTTAATTTTTTCTTGATTTCTCTCTATTTAATTAACCTTGCTGAATCAACTATTTACTTTATCTGTGCCTGCTTGTTCTTAGGTCTGTGGGATCACTCTGCAAGGTATTTCGTTACTCTTCCAGGAGTTTGATTACCTTCTATTTATCTATTGAAACTCAACGTGAATATCTCCTCCTTTTAACCTTTCCTCCTTCCTTTGCATAATCTTTATAATTTTAACATACTTACATTATTATGGCTATTGAGCTATATTTGCTTTGTTTTATATGTGTCCCTTTCTAGAGTATATTCCCTAAATGGAAGAGACTGTCCATGTAACTTTTGTATTCTGTGTCTAGGACAGTGTCAGGTTAAGGACATGAATGAATGTATAAATGAAATCATGAGTATTTGATGAGACTTATTATTTAAACCTTCAGGATCACAGTCCACATTGGGTACCCAAAAATTAGCCTCCCTTTTTTCTTTCCTTTTCTCCTTTTGTAATGTCAGTATTTTAATAATAATAATAATAATAATAGTAAGTTGGAAAAGACAGAAAAACACCCTTGAGAAATGCATGCTTTAGGGAAAATAAGCAAAAAATAATACCCATGCAAACAATAGAAAACTAGGTTCACAAAAACCACCAAAGGTCAACTGAATGATATTGAGTTAATTCATTTACATTAATTTTACGTTAATTTCTCATTGTTATGAATCTTGGTGGAGAAACTTCATCTTCCATCTTTCATTCCTGCCTTTTACCAAGCTGTTTGGAAGTTCACTGCAAGTGCCTTTCTGCAAGCTGCTTTCTCTTTCTGAAATAGTTTTCTCCCTTTCTTAAGCCAGTGGTCTCCCATTTGAACTATAAAGTAAAATTCTTTTCCTTTGGGAAGGAGCCTAAATACTCCAAGGCTGGGTTAGTTATTTCTTCTCTGTGCTCATAGACTGCTTTTTACTTTTCACACTGTCTTGTAGTTGTCTGTTCACACGTTATTCTTCCCCATCTGACTGTGGGCTTCCTGAAAGCAGAATTGGTGTTTTCTTGAGACCTATGTTTCAGTGACCTGTGCAATGTAGACATTCACTAAATATTTGAATGAATTAGTAAATGAACAAAAGAGTAAATTACTGAAGGAAAGCTTTATCTTTTATTGTTCTCTGTATATGCCTCTTTCTAGAGTATATTTCCTTAGGAGGTAGAGACTGTTCTATACAACCTTTGTATCTTGTGTGTAGAACAGTTGCTTTGCCTATTATTCAGGACTGGTTGGAGGCAAAATTTCTAAATTCCAGGAATACTCAGCCTCACCCTTTTACCAACAAGAGAAATAGAAGATATAAAAGGATCAATCAGGAAGAACTCAGAGATATAAGCCCACATTGACAATATTGTCATCTACCTGCAAACATTTGCATTTTCTTTTTGGCCTCTCATTAAAACCTGCAAAAATTATGGGGAAGTTAAACAGCACTTAGCTGGCACTTAACTTTTCCCTCTTTTAAATCTGCAAGTTCTAATTATTTGTTGCCCGCATGTCATATGGGTCAGAGTTCATCTCTCTGCTGGGAACATCCTATCCACTGATACCCAGACACCCTCACTCTTCCCTTTCTGCTTGCATTTTTAGAATGTCATGACACTTAGGGAAGCTTCTGATTAAAAGGTTTAAGATGGCAGGCTAAAAATAACTGAAATGCCCCTGCTGTCCCAGTTATTAAACGATGGTCTGGCAGTTAAAGCCTCCAGGCGGTGCCTCAGGCAGACTAAGTCCAGCACCTCATCATTATCCTCCCAGAAATCCTTGGGTCGGCTGAATCTGCAGCCATTAGCAAGAATGGAAAGGTTTTGACCTGTCATTTAAACAAGAAAAGTCAACCAAGGCAAGTTCTTCATTGCAGGAAAATTTTTCAGCGTTATAAGAGATCATGGCCTTTTTAATTTGTAAAGGAGTAATAGGGGAGCATCTTAGTGCTTCCCTATCTGCTCTCCACTTGTGACCTTGCCATTCTGATTTAGGTGTTCCTCCTGCATCTCTGAAAACATCCCCACATTCTTTGTGTCATTGCTGTCATCACTGTGGAGGTACTGCAGAGTGGTGGCCAGGAAGCCAGCCTCTGGTGTCCAGTTGCCCCAGAGAGGATGTCAGACCTGCCACTTACTAGCTGTGTACTCTTGAACTAGTTAATCTACCATTCTGTGCTTTCGTTTACTTATTAGTAAAGTGGCAGTAAATATACCTTATGAGGTTGTACAAAAACTAAATGAGATAACACATGTACAGCTCCTTTAAGAATGCTTAGGATGCAGTAATTACTCAACACATATTCATGATTATTAGTATCATAATGTTATTTTATTATTATTATTATTTGGAGTTGAAGCCTGTGTCATCCAGGCTGGCACACTCTGGACTACTGCAGCCTCAACCTGCTAGGCTCAGGAGATTCTTCTGCCTCAACCTTCCAAGTAGCTTGACCTGTAGGTGCACAGCACCATGCCCAGCTAATTTTTTGATTTATTATAGCTACAGGTTCTGCCAGGTTGCCCTGGTCTCAGGCCATCTTCTTGCCTCCACCTCCCAAAGTGCTGGGATTGCAGATGTGAGCCACCATGCCCAGTCTTTAATGCTATTTTAAAAATTATTATCACCTTGTCCTTTATTTGCATGCTTGTCTTTCCTACTGGATTGTAAATATCCTGAGAAGAGGAATTCCATCTTCCAGCTCTGAATCTCCAGGAGATAATGTAAGGCTCTGGTTTTAATAAAAACACAATGAATGAATGCTTGAGTAGTAGAAAGAACCTAATTAAACACCTTTATTTTAAAGAAGATAAAATGGAGGCATGTATGAGAGAGGGATTGATGTCTGGAATTATAACCCAGATTTTCTAGGTCCTTGTTCCTAGGTACAACAGGAAGACTTGTACAAGAAAATAGAAAGGCAAGGTTAGCTTCATGTTTTGCAGTTTGACCAGTGATCAAACTTGAGAAAAAAGAAGGAAGACTGGAAAGCCATTCCTCTGAAGTGTGTTATCTAACTCTATTGTGGAGTCAAACTTTCTAGAGATTTTTTTGGGAATCAAATTAAAACTCTTCTAATTTAATAATGCCTTTTGGAGGTTTATAGATAGAGAGGTAGATAGATAGATAGATAGATAGATAGATATGCATATACATCTTTTGAAGATGTATAGACACTAAATAAATGTAGATTTATAGAAATATCTGTGCATACATATGATAGCATAGAAAACAAAACAGGAGTGAATTGACTAACTCTAGATAAAGGAAAAATGGCCAAGTTAACATAAATTTCAACATCTGACTCTTAATTCCCAATCATACAGGTTATCAATTTCCATTGCAATGGAAAAGGAAGAAGTAAAAATGTCTTTATTTGCAGATGACAGGATTCCTAGGTAGAAAAATCTGACAAAACATACAGAAAAGTTTTTATAACTAATCAGTAAATCTAGTAACACTGCGAGATACAAGATCTATATAAACATTAATTTATATGCACTAGCAATGAATAATTAGACATGACACTAAAAATAATACCATTTATAATGGTATGAGAAATATGAAGTACTTAACCCTAACCCTAACAAAGGGCATTAAATACCTTTACACTGGGCCGGGTGTGGTGGATTAAGCCTATAATCCCAGCACTTGGGGAGGCCGAGGTGAGAGGGGTTCGAGACCAGCCTGAGCAACTTGGTGAGACCTTGGCTCTACAATAAATAAAAAAAAAATTTGCTGGGTGTGGTGACCCGTGCCTGTAGTTCCAGCTACTTGGAAGATGGCGGTAGAAAGATCACCTGAGCCCAACAGGGCAGGGCTGCGGTGACCGTGAGCATGCCACTGCACTCCTGCCTGGGTGATAGAGTAAGAGTTCGACTCAAAAACCAAAAAAACGTTTACACTGAAAGCTACAAAACATTACTGAAATAAATTTTAAAAGAACTAAAGAAAGGAAGAGTTGTGACATGTTCATGGAATGAAAGACTGAAGAATGTTTTTCGCAAATTGACCTATGGACCTAACACAAACTCAGTAAAGCATCTAATTAGGTTTTGTGTTGGTTTGTTTGATTAGATCGAGGAGGGAATTTTAAAGGCCTCTACAATAAATCAAAAAATCAACTGGGTATGGTAGCGTGCGCCTGTAGTTCTGGCTATTTGGAAGGCTGAGGCGGAAGGATCACTGGAGCCCAGAGGGTTGAGGCTGGGGTGGCCATGATTGTGCCACTCCACTCTAGCTTGGGCAGTGGAATGAGACTCCAAGTAAAAAAAAAAAATAAATAAAAGAGGAAGAAAATAAGACAAAAGAGAAAATGCGAAGACTTTACAGCTTAAGTTGGTGGGAGTGCAAACTAGTGCAACCTCTGTGGAAAACAGTATGGCGATTTCTAAAAGCTCTAAATGTTAACCTCCCATATGACCTTGCAATCCCCCTACTGGGAATATACCCTGAAGAACTCAAATCACTCTATAGAAAAGATACCTGCACATGTATGTTTATCGCAGCATTGTTCACAATAGCAAGAACCTGGAAGCAACCATGCTGTCCATCAAAAGAGGACTGGATTAAAAAAATGTGGTACATATACACGATGGAATACTACGCAGCCATAAAAAAGAACAAAATCATGAATTTCGCAGCAACCTGGCTGGAACTAGAGTCTATAATACTGAGTGATCTCTCACAGAAACAAAGATCTGAGTATCACGTATTCTCACTCATATAGTAGACTTGAACATCCAATGTAATACTATAAGAAAATGACTAGCCGGGCTTGGTGGCTCAGCCTGTAATCCTGCGCCTTTGGGAGGCTGAGGTGAGTGGATTGCCTGAGCCCGCGGGTTTGAGACCTGCCTGGGCAGCGAGACCTCATCTCTACAATAAATCAAAAAATCAGCCGGGCGTGGTAGCGCATGCCTGTAATTCCTTCTACTTGGAAGGCTGATGTGGAAGGATCGCCGGAGCCCAGCAGGTCGAGGCTGCGGTGGCTGGGAGCGGCCACTGCACTCCAGTCTGGGCGACAGAGTGAGACTCCAACTCAAAAAAAAAAAAAAAAAAAAAAGAAAATGACTGACAGTGGTGGGAAATTATGGGGGGGGAGGGAGATGGGATTAACGGTAGTAAATATTTGTCTGGGGATGGGGAGACACCTCTTATCAACAAGGGTGCCTGAACGAAGCATATTTGTATACTTAACCCTTAACTGTACCCCACAATATCATTAAAAAAATATTGATTAAAATAAAAAAACAAACAAACAAAAAATTTTGAAAAACATCTGTGAAAACAACATGTCAGTAGAAAAGAACAGAAAATCAAGAAATAGAGTCCCACATATGTGAATCACTGATTTTAGACAAAGATGCAAAGGCAATTCAATGGAGAAATGATAGTCCTTTAAACAAATATTGGTGCTACAATTGGATATCAGTATCAAAAATAAGAGAAGAATTTTGATTCATACCACGAATCACATTAACAAATTAACTTAAAATTGATAATATACATAAATATTAAAAATAGAAAACTTCAAGAAGAAAGTCCAAAAGACTCTGGGTTGGCAAATAATTTTTAGACACAACACCAAAAATCAACTATTGATGAAGTAAAACATAAACTATTTAGATTGTATCAATATTGAAATTTTCTATTGAACGTAAAACAGAAACATAAAGAAGCAAGCCAGATATGTAGAAAAAGTATTTTATGTTTCATAAAAGACTTGCATTCTCATTATCTAAAGAACTCCTAAAACTTCATAATAAGAAAACAAAGACCTAATAAAAAACAGGTAAAAGACTTGAATAGATATTTATCCAAAGAAAATATTCATATAGAAGATAACACAAAAAGGTGCTTAATGTACTTAGTCGTGAGGAAAATGCAAGTTAAAACCACAATGACATTGCACCGTATACCTACTAGAGAGACTAAAATTAAAAAGATTGCCCTTAGCAAATTTTGGCGAGGATGAAAGAACTGGTACTCTTGTGATGTGCAGGTGGGCATGTAAAATGGTCCAACAACTTTTGAAACCAGTTTTATAGTTTTCTAAAATGTTCGGCATGCACCTACCTTATGAGCCAGCAATTCTTTTCCTAAGAATTTACCCAAAAGAAATGAAAGTATATGTCTATTAAAAGGCTTGTGTAGGATTGTTCACAACAACTTTATTTGTAATAGTCAAAACTCAATGTTCATCAAAAGGTGACTGGAAAAACAAATGAGGTCTACCCATACAGCAGAATACTACTCAACAATACAAACTGACAAACTATTGATACAATCGCAACATGGATGAATTTCAAAATAATTATGCTGAGTGAAAAAAAAGCCATGCAAAGAAGATTATATATTGTGTGACTCTATTTGCATGAAACTCTGGAAAATGCAAACCACTCTTTAGTGTCAGAAAAAAATTAGTGGTTGCCTGGAGGATAGGGAAGAGAAGGACTTCAGGCAGGCGGAACCTTCTAGGAGTGATGAATATTCACTATGCTTTGATTGTCGTGAGAGCTTCACTGTTGTATTCATATTTTGAAACTTACCAAATTTTGTATTTAAAATATATTTTTTATTGCATACTAACTATATCTTAATAAACTTCCTTTAAAAATACTTTTGATTACTGGCCATAATGTCAAGGAGACCCTGAGTCATATCTACAAATCAAAAGTACTTGTCATGGACTAATCAGGTATAGAGTACCTGGCAGAGGTTTCTCTACCTACAGTGATGAAAGTGCCGTGATATGAAGTCCTTTTGTTAGAATTGCATGTCTTCGTTTTGTTGCTTTTCCTTACTTATTTGTAACTCATTACCTATGGTGACTGGTTACTGGCTCAAGAACATGTAGCAACATTGATGACTTTACCCTGATGGCTCTTAGAGATTGCAGGTGAACCAGAAGCAGTGGACTTTCTCCCCCCTTCTTCTTTTATCTCTGAGGATCTCTGGTTCCCCTGAGGATTAAGATACAAAATTATCTGCTCATCAGAGGATAGCCCAGTGAGAGAGTTCATAGAACCCAAATTCATATGCATAACACAAGTTGCCCTCTGGCTGGATTGTGACCTAATTTCTAAAGCCTCCACTAAAACTAGAGAAACACAGTTTTGCTTGTATGCATCATCACCAGAGCCAGAGCCTCTCACTTGAGCTCCAACATTTCTTCTTCTCCGAGGAATAGCACCACTTGAACTTCTCAGTGGTGTCGAGATTTGAGGGAGTCCAACGAAGACACCAGGCTTCCAGAACTGAGAATAAAGCCCATTGAGAAAGACACAGGAATCAGGCAGCTGCAGATCAAAATATCACATTTATCGAGTCTGAAGAGGATGATGTGAAATCTATTGGGATGACTTTATTTAAGATGGAGCTAAGAATGCTACCTCAGGGTAACTTTAAAACACCTAAAGACTTTTTTAAAAATCTAAAAAATTAACTTTAGAATCCTATTTACTTTTTGTCTTAGATCCCTTTCAAAATAGTTGTATAGATTCAACCAGAGGAAATAATTGGACTTTCAAACAGCTTTTAGTCAAGTGTTTTTGAGAGCACAAAACAGGGGTTCACAGCATACCACACTGGAAAACTTCAGTATGCCTTTCTCTTCATTTTCTCTTACCAGAGCTTTATAAATTTAAAGCAGCTGCTCAATTCTTTTCACTGACTTTCCATCCTTCTCTGTCCTTCTCTCCCTCTTTCTCAGCCCTTGCCTATCTCCGATGTTGCTTTCATCCCATGTCCTCAGAGAGCTCTGTGTCCTTTCTTTGTTTATTGATTGGGTAGTTCTACTAGCTACCTTGCTTCTTCACTCCTTGGAGACTAGAAAAGGTGAGAATCTGTGAATGTTTAGCCTCTGATATTTTCTTTTGTCCCTGTTTCTTCACAGTGATAAATGTTTCCATTTCACTAAGCATCTTCTAGCCGGCCTCAAAATTTGCAGATCCCTAACCCTTGACATGGATTTTTCCCATTGTTTGATTTTTCTCCTTAGGACTTAGATTGTCCAACTTACCTGCATATCTTACTTAATAATTTTGCTTATTATATATCTCCCCCTCCCCACTCCCTAACTAGAAATGTAAGCTTGAAGAGGGCAAGGATTTTTGTTTAGTTGATTCACTGTTAGATGTCCAAAGCTTTGAATCAAACTTAGCATAGAGACTCAGTACTCAATAAACATTTTTGAGATTAAAAAAATGCAATTCTTGTTAAAGGCATCCTCTTTGGTTATTTTGTCTTTCAGAGCAAGTTGCTCTGTGGATGTTGATGACTCCCATGATTCTCTAGTTGGACCCTCACTCTGGATGTCAGGAAAGTCCGTAATTTTCTAGTTAGACCACTCCATTCACTTCTTCCAGTCATCTATCGACTTCTTCTGGCTTAAGAGTGTGATGAGCAGCAGAAGGGAGACCTCTAATTATTTTGATATCTGTTATCACCGCTCCAATAAAATATGATCAGGTGCCTCTTGGAGGTTATACATCCCTGCAACGGATAAGGAACACAGGCTTTCTGGGAACCCTGGGTATATGGATACTTGAAGTTTTAGCATCCAGAATCAGAACTCAATCAAGTGGCAAGGCTGGAATAGTCTTTGAGAGAGACAGATATGGGTTCGAAAGTGAACTCTGCCACTTGCATGATATCTGCTCTTTAACCAAATACCTAACCTTTTTGAACTTCAGTGGGGTTTTTTTGTTTTGTTTTTGTTTTCACCTTTAAAGCTGATGTACCAATCTGACTCCACAAGGCATACATTAGATGAGATAATGTACGCAAAGTACCAACCCTGGATAGGGCAGGGACTCAGTAGGTTATTCAAATAAACAATAAATATATTTAAAAAGGAAGTAACTTATATATCCAATAAGCAACATTTACGGAGAGGAGGGAAATTTGGAATTAATATGAAGAGAAATGTTGGCTCAGTTAGATGTGTGCAAGAAAAGAAAGATTATCCTTCAAATAATGAGGTTCTTTATACTGATGTCTTAAGAGATGGTTGGTGACAAAGTATCTGGAAAGATAAATAGGCAAGAGATGCACTGGGTATCAAAAACTCTGTGTATGCTAGTTCAAATTCTCTGAGAAGTAGATATCAAGGTGAGATGAAACATACAAGACAATTATTAGGGAAATACCTATGCCAGAAAATGTGGTGAGTTACAGGAGAGTCTAGGAGTGCCTCAGCTTCTAATGGAAGAAAAAGTAAGGAAAGAAAAAAGAAAGGATGGAAATGTTTCAGATCTCTGTGCATTTTTTAAAGGAATGTTCAGCAAAATCAGTGTCAGAGGAATACTACACCTCCCAAAAGGAGCCCACCTCATTGTCTCTGCACTCAGTCATTGGCCAGGAGAAGCTCCTGGGAGGAGCATCTTTGGTATAAACACCATGATAAATTTCAGAATGCAGCAGCTGGAGCTTTTCTTCAATGACACTTTCAGAAGTAGATTCCAAGAGGAGCCTTTTCAATGCTGCCACCCACAACATTTCTCTTTCTGATACCTTCAATCCCCACAGTCTTGTGATCCCTGAGAAAGGTCAACTGCTTTCAATAAATGTCTGATCATTACCTTCAGTCAATGACTCTATCCTGGAAGAAGGTTAAACTTTTTGAAGTGTTTTTTACCACATCAATTGATCCTTCATTCCAACCTTTGGAATTACAAATGAAGAGGAGAATCCCAAGTAAAATTTTACAGGAACAAAGTGCTCCCCACAGACCTTGTAGAAAACTTTCTGAAACAGAATATAACACATCCTACTTCAGAGGCAGCCCAGAGAGAAAGAAAAAGCAGACACAGTGTTCTGACACCTAGGTCTCTTTCCTGCTGCTGCTTGGTGCACGTAAGAGCCATCTCCTGACTTTTTACTTCCAGGTGACAGGCTGAACTCAATAATCAATATTCCTAGAGGGCTCAGCTAACCTCAAGAATTCATGCTACCAAGGGTGTTGATTTGTAACCGAAAACATTGTTTGGGATTTCAATGCACTTTGGCACTAGCCAACTACAGAGAAGGAGAAGATTATTCTAATTTCTTCTTTGGTTTCACTTTGGCAAAAATTTGATTAAAAATAGGAGGTTGTTTCCTAGTACTGTAACCAGGTTGAACCTGCAGTTAACTTATAAACTGAGTATCTATTCTGTACCAGATGCTGTTCTTGGTGCTGACAAAGTAAGAATGAAAAGGACATATTTGGTTGATGGTTATACCAAAAACCCAGATTTTGACCTTACACAATATATCCATGTAATAAAACTGCATTTGTATCCCCCAAATATATAAATATAAAAAAATTTAAAAATAAGACATGTGCTGTGCACTTGGGGCATTTACAATGTTATTGCATAGTGTGTGTTTTTCTGGTGTCATTTCTGCTACCTCATCTCATTTTTTAAGTGACAACATTTGCCATATTAGCCAAGGTCCTCACACTGGTAGACAAATGCCTGCACTGTGGGATCCATTCATATCTTGCTTCCCTTTCCAGTGACACACAGAGGAAAAACCATAGGCACTCAAGTCAAGCCTCAACTTCCTAACATATGAACTAGGGCAAGCTATCAACATCCTACTCTGAGAACTGAGAAAATGAGCCCTGCTTTACTGGGACTTTTGGAAGATTAAAGATAATCTATGCAAAGCTATTTTCAAAGCCCTTGGCACATTTCAGGGGTTCTTGTTATTATTGTAAATACTTTTGTCCTTATAAAATGTTAATCTACCTTGAACCTACTCCTATTGTTATAACAAGGAGTTAAGAGGTTACTCATCACAAATAATACCTGTACTCTTAAATAATCACCTTATGAAGTCACAATATCTGTGACAGGAGAAAGAAGCACTGCAGATACTAGGCCCCTTACAAGACTTTGAGTTTGAAATATGGAGCATCAGTTAAGTCATAACTACTTTGTTCAGTCCTATGCACAGATCTTATTGTTCATTTGGGTAAAAGGAACATTCAGTTATGTACTTGCTTATTTCTCATCTCATCCTCAGTGTTGCAACAGTTTAAATAAAACCTTTAAATGACCCAATTTGATCAAAATCATTTTCTCTGTGTTACTGAATTGATTTTCACATTGATTTATTAATTGGGTGTACTTTTTAATTTTCTTTAACTTTTTCTGCATCATTGGGCATTTTATGAAGAACTATCCATTTGCTAGAACATTCTCTCATGTGTCTGACATTGAGCATCTTTTAGTTTTCATTTTGATTACTTTTCCTCTGCCCATCCCTGATATTTGGTACTCATAATCAGGGCTTTTCTCTCTATTCTTTTTCGGTAGAAAATTTCACTAGATTTTTAAAAAATGTGAAGACCACCTATATATTGATAACTTCAAAATATCTGTCTTCTCTTAGGCTCTCTTTAGAAGTCTTCTTGACCCCATATTCTTCAACTTACCAAGGATCTCCAAGTGGATGTTCTCATTGATGTCTAGCCACCAAAGACCAGGAAATAAGAAATACACCTGTAGCTATCCAAACAAGCTAAGATCTATTTAGCTTGATATGGTTTGGGAACTGCACACTAGAGGCATCATGGGGGTGATTTTTTAGGAAGCATGATGATTAACATGAGGCCTAAGTACCACTGGTAACAAAGAGTAGTCACTCCTGTCAGTTGGACAAGGGAGATATTTTGCTATATGTATGATCATAGAGTAATCTTGACTCTGCCTTAATTTAGACATAGTCCTGGAGTGACCTTGCGTGATTATTATTTATACAGCATGATCATAGTTTTTATTTGGTTGGAAAAATATGGCCCAGGGCCATTTTCGCCATTTGATTTCACATGAACCTCAAATCCTCTATCCCAATTTCTCAAGTGATTTAATTCTCATAGTTACCTACGTGAGCCTCCTGTACTTTCCTTCATCTACCCAAATTAACAGACAGCAAGTCATGCCTCCCATCCCCACATCTGGACCCACTATTGCCTCAGTTCAGAAACTTGACACTTCTTCCCTCTTTAATACAAAGACATTTTAAATAGTGTTCCTATATCTTCCTATATGTCAGTACAACCACCCTGATTTATTTGAAAACCGTTAACATAATAAAACATCTGAATGTAAATCTGATTATGCCACCAGCTTGTTTAACAATATTCATTGGTTTATTTGGCACTCAGGGGATATATCTAACCATTTGTGGATTGGTTTATGAGGCCTTTTGATTTGGCCCTTGTCCTTCTACTTTGAAAATATAAAGATAGTGCTGCTTAGCCCAGGCCCTCAGCAACAATCAGTCTGTGGGCCACAGAGGTAGTTCTTCTCACCACGTGTGAGCTTATTCCACTCATGACTGTTAGACTGAGAACACCTAATTGGCAAAATAAAGCTTTGATGAAAAAGAGAGATGAAGGGAAAGATGGATCATGAAATTTACATTGGAGTACAGACTCAGTAAGAGATGGGAAAAATAAAGAAAAATTGATTGAGAATTGGAAGATGAGAAAGGAAAAGGAAGAAAGTAAAAAAAATGAGAAAGGAAGAAGGGTAAAAAGTATATCCATTTGTGTCCTATGTGTGTGGGTTATTTGACTACAAGTATATTATTGTGGCAGGCATACAGTTGTTATGCCCCCACCATGTTGTGCAGAAGACTGGTTTCAGGCAGATATCAGTACTAACAACAGGGTCTGCTTTAGGGCACCTGGAGTGGGCTTTCTCAACAACCAAACTTTTTACTATAATGTGATTTATCTTCCTTAGCACTGTTGTTACTTGCTATAAAGTTTCCTTGCAGTAATTTACATTGAAAAATTAAAAAGAAGGAAGGTGTTCTGTACTATGATATTAAAATCAGCTCCAGGATATGTTTTGCCAAATGGCTGGCTTACAAAAATAGCCCCAAAATTGTTCAAAGAAAATGCTTCTCTGTAGGTCAAAAGTAGGCATTGAACACGGTGTTGTTTTTTTCTTAACACCTCAAAGATCTTTTTATCCTTGAAAATAAAGTGAAAGCAGTGAAGTAGTTTGGGTCACAACTACTAAATATGTGCTAATCCCTTGAACATTTTGACATATCAGATTCTATGAAAGACTTTCAAAATGTACTTCTGAGAATGAGGAGCACAATAACATTCAGATTTCCAAACCTGTGATGTACTACTGGCTGAAAAAAATAATTTCACCTTTTTAGTAATCCAAATTAACATGAAATATAATAATTTCTTCTTTTCAATAATGTAAATTAACACTGTGAATTAAAAAAATAAACCTACTAATTGTTAATATTTTAATTTTAGAAATAGCTTCTGAGGAAGCTGCCATTATTTTAAATATATAATGTAGTTAAACAAATATATCAAGTTGGTGAATAAATGCTTCCACATTTTTAATAATTTGTTGTGGGAATGTTCAATTTCATTCATTTCATCCTTTATGGACACTTTTTCCTGCAAGACACAAATTCAAGTTCTGCAGGGAAATACTGAGTGCTTCTGAAGAATTTATTAACTCTCAGAAGGATATCTTACCTTATGAATAACTTTGACTGAGTAATTTAAAGGTTGCAAGAGATGTATAAACTGGTTGCTTTAGAGCTTCATATGAAGACTCTGTGTTCCTTTGGTAGTGAGGGATCAGAACAGGTTGTATCAAGGTGATGAAATTGAGGTAAGCCCTTAAAGGTGGAGAATAGAGGATGGAACATTTGAAGCGAAGGATAGAGAGTGGGCAAAACCATCACATAAATCATTTCTGGGCATCTTCTGCTTTGATTATATTAGTCATCTTGACTGATTATGGGGAAATACTCTGCCATTTAAAACTAAACTCCTTGAAAGAAAGCTAAAACTAACATTACCCAACTCATAGGATGGTTGTTACATTGAAATGAATCAATGCATAATAATCATCTAGCCCATAAAAAGACAAGTGTGGTTCAGCAAAGGCAAAGAGTCTTCTTTTATCGATTGTATGAGTCAAATCTCATCATTTTTGTATCCCAGGCTCTTAGAATTGCCATGACAATAGTAAGCGTTCACACTTGTGGAATGTTGCAGTAATAATTACTCATACACTTGGAGCTATCTTGTACTTATTTGGCATCATTTTGTTTTTCTACCAGCTATTTCTGATTCAAACTTTCTCGGTGTTCTATCAACCCTTTTCCCACAATGTTTGTTGAATCTAAACTTTTCACATTCTCCTGCCACCCCCTTGTCGTAGATCATAATTGTTTTATATGATAGTCATTGTATACAATCCCACTAGAAACCACCAATCCCATATCCCCTCTCTTTCTGTTGCTTTTTACTGCATATCCTGGGAAAACCTTTCTCCACTATGTCTATACGTATTACTCCAGATCAGTGATCCTCAAACATAGCTCCACCAGGGAACTCGTGGAAAATATAAACACTGAGTCAAAAACTAAGAACCTGGCCCCCCAGATGATTCTAATACACGGTAAAGCTTGAAAACTACTATTCTAGATCTTGTTCTCTTATTCTAGGTCCTATTGTGGTTTCCTTTGCCTATTGGCTTAAGCCATACTAGAACCTCTAATGAAGGCCTGCCCAGTTTAATATGACCTTCCTTCATTCTTTTCTATTATCATCCCATGTTAGTGTCCACACATGCTTTATAGAGAGTTATGTGTTTGGTGCAGAAAGAGGTTTTGGAGATAAATGGCAAGCAATGAGCCTGGAAAGACATGTGAAGGCTGAATCAAGAAGGATCTCATTAACCATGTTAAAGGGCTTACATTTTATCATAAAAAATTATGTGAGTCCATTGAAGAGTTTAGGCAGGAAAATAATCATGATTAGATATATATTTTAGCAAGATCACTTTTGATGTTATGTGAACCACTAAAAAAGGGAATGAAGGGATGTATACCTAAATAAAATGTATTTGGAAAAATACTATGTGCAGTCTGATGGCAAGTCAACATGAGATTTAGATTGATGATAATTTCCAGGCACTGACCTGGATATTGGGGTATAGAAATTAATAAATTATGATACTTATCCTTGTACTAGTAACAGGATCATTGGAGAATCAGCCATGTGAGCCCATCACTATAATACAAAAGGAACATTGTCATAATAGGGACATAGGAAGGATGACAGAGGCACACCAAGGTGGAAGGTTGGGTACAGCTTACAGGGGAAGCCAATTTTGATAATTTTTCTGGTGTTCTGAGTCATAAGAAGACATATGAAAATTGGATGTCAGTTATGATGGCATAAATGCCAAAATGTCCTTTCATGTATTCTACATTACCTTAATGCTCATGTATCACTTCTTCTGAAAAGTGTTTAAATTAGGATAGATGTTGCATTTTTACATCTATCTTGTGTTATTTCATATTATGAGATGCTCAACAAAAATTAAATAGTTTTTTGAGTATGACTGAATTTATACTTGGATGGTAATATTCTCTTCTGTTTTAATAAAATTCCCTTCTGTCTTCATTCAGTTATTCTGATGCTGGCTCTTGATAAACATATCCAAGATAGTTTTTAATGGGTGACTTTGATCCACAAAGTGTTAAAGGTGAAGATATAGTTAGTGATTGCCATCCTGCATTTCATGGATCATCAATCCAAGGCAGAAGAAAATGGACTAGGTGGGACATAGGATTCACTTTCAAAGAATGCAGAGATTCAAAGTTAGAATATTAATCTTCAAAGAACCTAGTAAATGCTTGACTAGGGACCTGTTTAAAGTTCTTATTGATGCAGAGCTTGAGCCAGGGGCTCCTGAATAGATAATGTAGTCTGAGAAGTGATTCTAGGTAACAAGAGTGAGGGACTAAGAGTGTGAAACAGGAGATGAGGGCAGATTAAGGGTAAGTTATCTGTTGAAACTTCCAAGCTATGGAATAGACCTCCAAATGTTTTACCTCAAGTGACATAAGAAACTTTATCCACCAATTCCCATTTCCTGTTAGTTAAGAGTTTTCCATAGGACATCAAGGCTGTGTTTATGTGAGGGCCTGTAAGGTTAACATGAGAACCGACTCCACATGTCAGGGAACACAAAGAAAGTTAGGGATATGTGTAGAGTTGGAGCAATGTGCTTAATTAAACAATTGTGTGATGTAGAATGTTATAGTAATGGTTAGAGTAAATGCTAGAAAAAATGATGCATAGATAGGGAAAGGGGTGTTCTATATAGTGCCTCATGTAGATACCTATTTTGACTTTTAATAATCCCGTGACATAGGCTTCAATATTATAATTTCACAAGTAACATGATAAGGAATACACTTATGATCATCTAGAGTATTATAGCCAGGACTGTAATCTGCATATGTCTGACTACACACTATATTTTTTTCAGGGTCCCCACACAGACCCTCCCATATTTCTATAATCTTCAATCCTTTAGTAGTGATGTGCTTTCCATTGTTTACCCTTCTTGCCATCAATTCCCTATTTATGTTTGCGACCCTTTGGTCCAGGAGGTGCAATCTGGAATATCTGGAGTTGCTCACATTCTAGACTCCAGCTCATTCCAATTCAGCATGTTCCATTCTGAGTTTATCACAGTGTTATGAATCTGTCCCATATCTGTACTCCTAGTATCTAGAAATGTCTTTTTTCTTCCAATGATACCTTATATGCTATATTTTAAAACTTTGATATTTAAAATTACCTAGGGTAATATTGATATTCAATAAGATAATTTTATTTTTATTTAATAAGGGAATCATTATTTTAGCTTGTATTTTGTAGCTAAACAGTAAAAGCAAATTAATGTTTATTCATACGTTCTGCAACCATAGTAAGTGATAAACAACAGAATACCTATAAGCATACAAAGACTTTTCTCAGAGAAGTAAGCTCTTTGATTTAGTCTTTTTAGGATCCAAATATTTTACTGTGTCTTGTGAGGCACAGACTAAATAGAAAAATGCAGAATTAAGATTTTCTATTATGGAAGATGGTAAAGAGAGCCAGAAAGGGAACTGATCACTCTTCTTTAGAAATCACCAGTTAGGAAGAATCATGACCACTTTATTGACCTTATTTATGCATTAATTTAATTTTTTATTTACACATGCATTATATTTTACCACAAAGAAAGCAAAGTCAAAAATGAAAGAAAATTTTGAATGCAAGAGGTAACAAGGATTTGACTCTTGTTTTTTACAATAAACACACACATTGCTCATGTACACACACATGAAAACAATTTTATCTTAAGCTTTCATTTATGGAAAGGTGAGAATCACTGGCTAACATTAGCCACAAAGATTGTCTCCTAACTCTTCCCAAACCATGTTTTGCTTCAAGATGCCTAGAATAGAATAGGAAATTATTAACCAAGATAATACTCTAGCATACAATATACATTTTATATACATAAAATGTATTTTTATTCATGTCTTTCATACTCCAAGAAATTAAAACTATATCTTTTTGGATTAGTGTTTAATGTAGTGAATATGATGCTCATCTGTTTTTTTTTTTTCAGTAAAGCAGTCAGGAAATGGCCTTGAGTAGATAAATAGGTACTAGCAGTCAAGGACATTAAGCAAGTTACAATCATACACCTTCATTATAAAGTAGCAAGGGAAAGAGAAGCATGAATTCTTGAGTGACTGCTATAGAGTACAATGTAAAAATATCTCTGTGTTTTTAAGATGGCACTTGTCCTGTGTTTGTAATTTAACTCTATGATTATGATTAATGATTAACTCTTTTCCCTCACAGAGTTGATTTTAAAAAAATGATTTCATGTGGCAGTTCTCTTAATGTATATTCTTCAAAAATCAAAGCCTCCTCTATGGCCTAGATCCTGGGTCATGAAGTCCTAGACAAAGCGTCCTTTTCCTCATACAACGGCTGAAAAAGTACTGTGAAGGAGGAATCCAGCTTCTAAGCTTTGCTGTCAAAACCACTCCTTCCTTTTATAGTGCTGTTCTGGTGCTGAATGAGATCAAATATTTTTCGGCCCCCTTTCCTTGGACATCTACTATAAATGCATTCAATTTGTACCTAGCATTCATCACCATTTCTATATTTAGTCAATCATGGCTTTTATAGTTTCTCTTTATCTTTTTTTATATTTTCATCTTATGTTATCTTTCTCTCCTTCTCTCTCTCTTTCTTTCTTATCTCATTCTTATGTATATTTTTTAACAGTGTTATTCTATACTATATAAAATAGTTTGAAGTGTGCATTCTAGGATGTTAAAAAATAACACGCACTCAGACTATTTAATTGTATGAAAGTATCACAACTTATACCATTTTTCTTAGGAGTAAAATTAATGCTCCAGAAAAGAGCTCCATCCACAGGATTTTTTTATATAGCACTAAACTTTTCCCCGAATTTACCTTCACTAACCATATAGGACTGGGCTATTTTCCTACATTCTTGACAACACCTTTAAAAATCTCATCAATAAAACCAGGTTCAGTTGCACACAACAGAAATGCCTAAATTTACCGGTTAAAACAATGCAAAATTGTATTTCTCCCTAAAGTATAAAAAATTTGAAAATAGATTGTCCACTACATCTTAAGGATCCTTGGTTCCTATCATTATCTTTTCACAATTCTAGAACATGGCTCCTATACCTTAAGGTAAACGAGGGTACAAAAATGTCTACTAGAGCTCTAGCTATCATTTCTGCATCACAAATTGGAAGGAGGGAAAGCAGAGGAAAAGAAAAGCATTCCTTCCTTCCAGGTTGAGTTGATTTACTTTTCAGGGCAGAAATTCCATACTGAATTTCCAGAAATATCTTATTGGCCACAACACCTCATGACTATACTCAATTTTAGTGAGATTAAGAAATATGGATTTTTTTTCTTGATGGCAATATCCTAAACTAAAAAGCAATATTTTATTGGTAGAGAGGAAAAAGAGAATAGATTTTAAGGTAGGTTAACTAACAGACTTCATCACACCAGAAAAAAAAAACAATGTTATTGCAGTATATTAGTCAGTAGTCCTTTTATTATTAGTGATATGAAACACCTTTTTCACATTTGGTGGACACTTGAAGTTCTTCTTTTGTGTATTGTTTTGGCATATATTTTGGCCATTTATTCTGTTGGAAAGGAATATGAAAGATTCTTGTGAAATTGTCAACAAAAGATGCATAAACTGAATATGAAAGTTGAAAGCATTAATACAGGACTGATTGTGAGAACTGAATTCATTTAAATATAGAACAAAGAGTAAATTTCCTTTGGGAACATGGTTACAAGAAATAAAGATTAGGCACTCTGACAATATAAAGTAAAAATGACAAATACAAAACCTGAAGATAGATGATAAAAGTTGTGAGGAAAGATTTGCATATTTTCTTATAGTTTCTAAAAAAGCCAGCCACTAGTGTCTACTTAACTTAGATACATCTACAATGGAAAGGAGTTAGAGAGTACATCATTAGAGGAAGTAACAATAGAAATATCCTAATAAGAACAACAATAATAAACATGACAAAAGGAGTAGGGAAGGTGAAAGGAGATATTAAGTTATTTTTCTTTCACTTATTATAACAAGAATTTTATAGATATATTTTGCAAATATGACACAGAGAATTAAATATATTATAAAAAAGTAAACCTGATCTCTTAAAAAAAACCCACAAGACTGTAGATCTCCTAAAATATAAGAAGGAAATTGCACACACACATACCCCATATAGTCTAAAAATATACATATCCATATAACAAAAGGCAGAAAACATTAAGAACAAAAAGAAAAGATTAATTATTTTAATTAAGAAAAATGATATAAATTTTAACCTATTAAAAGAATTCAAGGCTGAAATTTCATAAAAAAGCAATTTCCAGTGTGTATTGTATGCAAGAAACATATTATATGTTTGAAACAATGTGAACCCAAAATATTAAATATAAAAATGTATACAAGTGCTTACAATATTATACAGCAATAATAAATGAAGGATAAAGAGAAATTGACATAAACCCAAGAGTAGGGAAACCCTTTAACACATCCCTAGTAGACATACTTTCAAAATTAGTTTAAATAATACTCACAACTTTCCAAAATTACATATAAGGAAATATAGTTCAGTGTATTTTAAAAATTAAATATGCCATGATTTAAGTGGTTAATGTGCAAGTGTGGTTCACTGTTAGGATACTATAGCAAATATGATTGGTTCATTCAAGACAAATGCCAGCTTCCTATCAGTGAACATATCTGTACTGAAGAGGATGAATTGATAAAAATCTACATCTTGCACACTCCCAACAGAGAGAGAGGCAGACATGATATTGTGGATTTGGTTGATAAGACCAACAATGATGAAGGAGGATATCCCTTACCCACAGCTGAGTATAAATGGTAATTTCCTTAAGCCATCAGGAGTGGAAGCAACTCTGATTCTGAGATTCCTGCTAGGGTGGTGTGATACTGGAGACTGCAATGAACACAGAGCTTTCCTGATTCTTCTGTCTTGCTTCCTGGTATGACTAGGGTAGCAGCTGCCTTGATTAGTCAGTTCTGCATAATTATTCTAGGAGGGTTTGTAAAGACATGAAGTTGAACTCCTGGTTTTGAACATCTTTCTGTTTAAAATCATAGTATTGATTTTTACTGTCTGCAATTGTATTCTGGCTAATACATTAATAAATATAATTAATAATGTTCATGTGTGATAAGAGAAAAAGTAATTGGCTACAAATATATTAAACAATATTTTTAAAAATTCCAATATGTGAATAATAGCAACAGAAAAAATAAAATAAATGCAAATTATACATTTAGAAATGACATACATATTTTTGTATACACTTAACTAGCAACATTCAGCATTTATATGACTATATAAAAATTATACTTAAGTAAACACACACACACACAAAATTTAAGTAAATGCCACAATGATATGGGTCACATAAGAGTGCCACTTTCTCCTCTCTCCAGTGGTTGTTGGTGGAGGCTTTGACGAAGATGAGTTGGTTAAGACCTTGAAGTTTTGCTTCTGGAACCTCTATCCTGTTCCATTGATCTATATACGTGTTCTTGTACCAGTATCAGGCTGTTTTGATTATTACAGCCTTATATTAAAGTTTAAAGTCTGGAAGTGTGATACCTCCTGCTTTGTTTCTTTTGCTAAGGATCGTTTATGTTTCCATATGAATTTCTGTATTGTCATTTCCAGGTCTGAGAAGAATGATGTTGATAATTTAATGGGTAAAATATGGTACATATACATGATGGAATACTATGCAGCCATAAAGGAGGACAAAATTATAGACTTTGCAGCAACTTGGATGGATTTAGGGTCTATCATACTCAGTGATCTATCACAGAACCTAAAATCTGAGTATCACATGTTCTCACTTATAAACTGACCCTGAACATTTATCACAGCACTATAAGAAAGGGTTTGACAGCTCTGGGACACTGCCAGGTGAGGGAAAAGGGCGGGGCATAACATCAGCAAGGATATCTGATCTCAAACCAGGCTAAGAGGGGACCAAAGGGAGACCCACTTTATCGTTATGATGACCACTTATCTATCTAATCCTGAATTGTACCCTACATCTTTAAAATAAAAAAAAATATATATAAAAAAACTGCCACTTAATGTGTGAAGTTACAGAGATTCATTCAGGGATGTCAACATGACTTGCTAATACCACACACAAGGTAGCTGGAGAAGTTAAAATTTCAGCATGCACATTCTATTCTGATATTGTGCTTCTTCCACATCAAAAATCTTTCTCTTCCTATTGACCATAACAAAGTAATTTTCCTTTACATATTTCCTTTAAGCAATACATTGCTAAGGTTAAATATATATTTTAATTACAAATATGGTTGAATACTTAATACTTCTCTATGAATATAAATAGGAGATAATATGCTGAGATGACACTGCATCAGTTAAAAAAATCCATTATTATAGCATGTGAAGTTGTGTTATATCTCCTTGGTAATGACTTGCTATGCATAAGTAAGAGGAGATGAACTTGACATTTGATACTGATGCAATTGTAAAGAGAAGACTTTGTATTGTGCCCTATTATAACTTCCTTATGCTTTGAAGAGCTTTATTTTCCAAAAATGGAAATAAGGAGTTGATCTTAGAGTAGAGAAGTCAACAGCCCTCTGACTTTATGCTCTGCTCTCTTTTTAAAAATGCTCTTTGATGATCCTTCCCTCTATATTTCTAAAATTTTGTGCCTCTTTTTTATAAATTCGCCTTTAAAACTTCAGAATCATTTACAATAGCAAAAATATGGAAGCAACCATGCTGCCCATTGAAACTAGACTAGATTTTAAAAAATGTGTTACATATACATAATGGGCTATTATGCAGCCATAAAGAAGAACAAAATTATGGGCATCACAATAACTTGGATGGATTTAGAGTTTATATACTCAGTGATTTATTAAAGAACTGAATACCACATGTTCTCACTCATAAGAACGTTTACCGTAATATAATAAGAAAAGGATTAGCAATAGTCAGAAACCGCCAGGAGAGGGAGGTGAGGGGGGGACACATAACATCGATAAGGGTACCTGATCTCAAACCAGATAATGTAGAGACCAAAGGGAGTCCCAAATTTACCTGTAAAATGACCACTTGTACACCTAATCCTGAATTGAATCCTACATCTTTAAAATAAAAATAGTTAAAAGAAAAACAAACTTCAATATCTTTGAAAGGGACAGTGGCCCAAAACAGGGCCATAGTAAGATTAGGAGTGCCTATATGTGGGATTAAAGTGATGCTTTAATTTGAACCTTCATCGAAATTTTGTGGGGGAGGTTATTTGAATTTTAAGATACCCTTTCATTCCTTATCGAAAGAACTTCATGGCAAGAGTGAAGATGAGATGCTTTTGCTTGGAGTTGGAGCAAAGCCATTTGCATGGGGCAAGGACCTCAAATCTTTGAGGTTGCTTTTGTCTAGTGAGAAATTGCTTTTGTTTCAACATTCCTGGTGCCCCAGTATGGTTATGATCAACTGAGTTTGGCTCAAAGACCATGAATGGAATGGAGACTAGACATTACTTACCCTATTTGCCTCTATTCCCCTGTCTCGCATCCATTCACTCTTCTTCCAGTCACGGTATCATCTCTAATGCCACCTTTTCAATGAGGATTTCACCTTACCTGGTGAGAGCAGAAAAAGGGTTTGGGACCTGCTCTCTAAGTACCCTTTTCATGACCTTTCTAGCAAAAGTCTTTTCCTGTGCCCTCTTGCTAAAGGCCCCCAGTACCTCCTGCAGTAATTGACTTGGGTCCTCTCCAGTTAGGCATCCCCCTGTTCTTTAAAAGGCTTGTTCTTCTGTTACTGTAACCCCACCCTCTGTGCTAAACATCAGTAGAACCTCCCAAAAACCAACCGGAAAAAACCCTCCTTCACTCATGTAAATCACAGGCCCCTCAGGATACTTTTTTTTCCCTTTGACTAATTACATTAGATTGATTCTATAGATTTACATTATGAGTCAGTTTACATTATAAGCTACCACTTAACAGTAATATATAATCTTCCCTTGGGATGCCCTAGTCTAATTTCTCTGTGATGATGAATAGTGCGTTTATCACTGTAGACTATGTCTTGTGGTAACCTGCATAAACACTGTTTCTCCTCTAGTGTACAGCAAGTTCCTTGAAGGCATGTCTCTATTTGATTTATGTCTGAATCACATCCCCCTCACCATTTTGCACATGGCTAAAGAAATAATTGTTCACTGGAAGTAACTGATAGGAAATAAAGTTCCTCTTTGTGTTTACCTAGGGCCACATAATGGCTTTCTGCATACAGAAGACATTCTTATAAAGTCTCAACTTTCTGTGATTTTTCTCAGTTTACAAATTAAGTTTTATTGTCACATGATATGTCTTGACTTTGGATTTAAAATATGGTAACATCAGCGTATTGCATTTCTCTCCATGTGATACATAATGCTTAATATGGAAGAATCATTTCTGCCCTAAACTCATGACAGCATTTTATTTTGTTTTTTCTAAATTTTGTATTTGATTTGTGGTTGCTCCAGTACATACACACAGGCACACATACACACAATTTTGTCAACAGTAAAAATGACTTTGAAATAAACCCAACATTTCCTTTAAATATCTAACATTTCCCTTGCAGTAATTCTTATTACCATTTCTGTAGTTCTTTCTTTAATGCATATATGTATGTAATTTAAGGTATATACCTAGGGGACATAGGTCTTCAAACCTTGGCATATAAATCTCTAACTAAAAGGGAAAAGAAGGCCAAGATGACTAATAATAGCAGTTTTATTTAAAAGTTTCCTGAAGCCAAACATCTTAGCATCCTATAGAAGCCAAATCTCAAAACTATAAAGTTAATGAGGTTAAACAAGCTCCACAAATCAATGCCGTAAAACAAAATATCTTCTGCTCAATTTGAGAGGGGGGTGCATTTCAATATTCTTTTCTCCCTCTCCTGGATCCTCTTCCCTCTGTCCTTCCTGTCACCTAGCTCCTGCTTTTCCTATGATCCCCAACTTCAGCTCTTTCTTTACAAAACTGCAGCACTGAAGAAGCACACTTTTAAAAGTAGAATTTGGGGCTTGACACAGAGGAAGGGATCCAGCTAGCTCTGCAGAGAGAATCTAATTAGGTAGATGGGATTTGAGAAGCTGGAGTTTTTCTAGGACACCTGACTCATCCTTCTGTGTAATGGAAGTTGTCACTGGCCTTTTGCTGGCAGCTGAGGCATCAGGACGTGGGTGTCACTTCTCATCTGAATTAAATGCTGCCTCTAGCATGACATCTCAGGCAAACAGGAACTGCTGGGTACTCAGGCACTGGAATTTTTACCTGAGGTCTCTTTCAACTGAGAGACACTGCAATTTTGTATAGGGAGAGAGCTGTCAGCAAACGATAAGGAAGCACCCTAAAATCAGAACTATCTACACTAGTAGACAGTTTTGTTGAGTAGTGAGATCTCCGCTACTGGCCACACTTAGGGTGAAAGGAGGCATGCTGGGGAGAGGAAAGAGGGTAAGACTCAAAGTAGAAAAGCTTGGGAGTTTTAACGTACAACTTTAAGCCTTAGGCTCACCCACAACAAAGTGGATGCTATGTTCATTCATTCATATATTTAATACATATTTATTGAAAATCTACTAAATGCCAGGCATTTTTCTAGGAATGAGAGTACAACACTTAACAAAAGAGGCAAAAACCCTGCCCCCATGGAGCTTGTATAGTAATGAGAAAAAAAGCAAATTAAAAACTGGCTGTCATGTGGTAATAGTTATATTAGTAGGTAGAGAATGATAATGGGGAAATGCTGTCAAACATGCAGAATCAAAAGAAATTTAGCAAGGTTTGTTAAAAATTAAATGAGATAATAATGAATAGCATTTAATAAGTATTTTCTGGGATCCTGACACCATAGGCAAAGCACTTCGTCTTAAGTAAATCTCATATCAGTAGCAACTAATATTTTCATTGTAAAACAACTGAGGCTTTGAGTAGCTGAATAGTGTGTCAGGTAAATCTAGCTAATTAGGAGTGATGTTGGCAAAGAAATTCAAGTGTGAATATCTGATTCATAGCAGACACCCAATAATGAAGTTGGAGAAATTTGCAAATATCATTGCATTATCATGAACTTTACATAAAGTTGAAATTTTGTATGTTTAACAAATAATGCATATGTCACAATGCAAGAGAATACAGTACATACAGGAAAATATAGAATGCTATCTCTTTTAAATCGTTCTAGCTTTCTATCTAGCCTTAGGAGTTCTGTCCCAGGAAAAAATAACTTAAAATAGCATTTGACTCAGGGACATAATATTTTCAGGCAACAGAAATCACAGTTGCTATTGGAAGCTGGGAAATAATTTGATAAAAGTAGTAATGGGGCTTCCTATGTATGGTCAGGGAAGACATCTAAGCTTGAATGAAGTATTGAGGGACACAAATATGTAAGGAACTGCTGAGAAAGAGAAAAAGGATAAAATAGATGGACTGACTTGTTTGTAAACATTAATGAAGTTTTAACAACAAACTGGAAACTACTCAAATGTCCATCAACAAGACAATGGCTAAACAAATGGTATTTAAACATGAGGTAATATACAGTGATAAAAAAGGAATAAACATACATATATGATACATATACTGATACATACATCAACAACACTAATGAATCTCAAATATATTATGTTGAGTGAAAGAAACCAGATACAAAGACATACATACTGTATGATTATTTTTGTATGAAATATAAAATTAGGCAGAAATAACCTACGGTGATAGAAGTCAGACCAGAGATTTAATCTTTGAGTATGGAGGCCCTTAGTTGAAAATGAACATCAAAAAACATTTTGATAAGAAGGAACTGTTTTATATCTTGATCTGGGTAGTAGTCACATATAGTTGTGTAAATTTATATAATGTCACTGAGCTTTACACTTCAGATTGCAAATTTTTCTGTATGAATATTAAACCTTAATAAACCAATCACAAATAGCTAATTACCATTTCTTAAGATGGATGTGCCTTAGTTTATTGAACATTTATCCTGTTTATTAATTGCCATTTAAAAAAACATCTGCATAGAACATCCTTGTTTTATGCTTTTATATACATATGTGTGAGTGTTTTTCTTGGAAAAATGTTTACATTTTGTATTCTTTTTTTTTTGCGTTGGAGTCTCATCTGTCGCCCAGAATGGAGTGCAGTGGCCGCTGCTGGCCACCGCAGCCTCGACCTGCTGGGCTCCGGCGATCCTTCTGCCTCAGCCTTCCAAGTAGCCGGAATTACAGGCATGCGCTACCATGCCCGGCTGATTTTTTTTTTTTTATTTATTGTAGAGATGAGGTCTTGCTGCCCAGGTGGGTCTCAAACCTGCGAGCTCAGGCAATCCACTCACCTCAGCCTCCCAAAGGCGCGGGATTACAGGCTGATTTTGTATTCTTTTAATACAAACTTTACTGTGTGTCAGAGTCACCAGGAAAGTTTTTTAAAACACAAATTTTGAAGGTCCCACCATCAGAGGTCTTTGTTCTGGAAAGTTTGTGTCTCTTACTGGTTTCTGATGCTGCTGATCTTGGAACCACCCTTGGGGAACTACTGCTTTAGCTTGCATCTCAAGAATTTAAGGGAAGCAGTTTGAAAGAAAGCCTGCCTGCAAGAGATCAAGTTGTTGAGGATTTCTAAGTGATAGTGTGATAGGCTTTAGATGCAATGAGTGTGGAACAAACTTGTGTTTTCAAAGAAGCCATTTGGATTTGTAATTCAGGAAGGATGTGAGCAGATTTAGAACCAGGGTGGCCCTGAAGAAGAGGGATAGAAAGAGATTAATTTAGAGCAATTCAGGAGTTAGAATCTGAGGATTTCGGATTGTGTGTTGGGGAAGAAGAAGGCTAAGGAGAAATCACTGACGATGTACATATTTCTGGTCCAGGCAATACATTAAATGGGTGGTGTCATTTAGAGGATGAAGACCTTCTAAGAAAAAGAGTCAAGATTTGTGTGAGTACCGCAGGAAGGCAGCGTCATGGATGACCCCATGTACCTACTCAAGGACCAGAAATCCACAGGTACCCATAGGAATGGTATCCGTAGGCCTACTGTGACCTTAAGTTGAGGGTAATTCTCCCAGAACTGGGCCAGATAGGGAGGTCAGAGATGAAGGTGTTGAAAATGGCTTTTATGTTTTTTTTCAAGTTATATAGTCTATTGTAAAGATTTTGAGAAAGACTTTGCAACTTATGCAAATAAATAATGGCAAGGTTTGGGGGCATCTGTAAAAGAATGCTAAAGAGGTAACAGGTAGCAGCAGCTAAAATCTCACAAGAATAAAATAAAGAAGTAATGAACAAGTCAGAAGCACACACACGGGATCGAAATGGAGAGGAAGAAAGAAAGACTGAATTCTTCTTTAAATAATTTTATTCTTTAAATAGTTTTTATTAAGTAGTAGCAGCTTTTAAAATATAGATAGACAGATAGATAGATATAGAAAGAATAGATGATAGAATGCAAACGAGTATGTTAATGCTTAAACAGCGAATATATCTGAGTGCTAGGTTTATGGTTGATGTTTACTTTCTTTTTTTTTTTATATTTTCTTATATAAACCTTTGTGTCCTCAGTTGTATTATCAACACGTTACAGTTTGTTAAAGACTTGAGAAAGTTATTGAAATGCCATTTAAAAACTTGTTTTGAATGATGGAATAAAAGAAACATGATGAAATTCTTTAGAGAACAGATTAGCATTTGGTTTTCTGGTTCTGCTCTCTCTGCATCCCAAAACAGTTCTAGGCAGTCCCAAAAAGAACAGTCTAGATCTCTCTTTGCTAAATGATTGGCAGGCTACAGTCCCCTGAGAGTTGCAACCTCACAGGCAATTTGATCCATTCTCATTGGGAAGCCTGGGGCTAGAAGGTAATATTCAGAGTAATACTTTATATTAAAACTATTTGAAAATACCAAGAAAAATTGTTAGAGAGGCAGAGCAAATACAGCCCAAACTCACGCAACCCCTGAGAGACCAGGACAGACAGAGGTGCTCTGGCAAAATTTCCTTGGGAGCTCCGCGATCACTCCACACCCTTGGGACTTAAAGAAATGGCAAACAAAAGGCCAAAATCAACACTGATGGATGCCAATAATAAAAGCAGAACATTTAGACAACAAATTTTAAAAAGACAGTTTTCTGCCTTGATCTTTGCCAAAAAGTAAAGTAAGTCTGATTTTTAAGACCCGTTCTTTAGATGAGACAAACTGTTAGTGGGAAAAGAAAAACAGAGGCAGATTTTGCTCCCACCTCACGTTAATCCTTATCTTTTCACTCCATCCATCTCATTGCTTATCAGTTGGTTCTGATTCTGCGACTCTGTGACCTTAGAAATGGAAACGAAGGTGTTCAAAGATATGTGGAATGTCTTTTCTTTTCTTTTTCCTTTTTTTTTTGAGTTGGAGTCTCACTCTGTCGCCCAGCCTGGACCTGCTGGGCTCCGGCGATCCTTCCGTCTCAGACTTCCAAGTAGCTGGAACTACAGGCGCGCGCTACCACACCCGGCTAATTTTTAATGTATTGTGGAGATGAGGTCTCGAACCCGCAGGCTCTGGCAATTCACTCACCTCGGCCTCCCAAAGCGCGGGATTACAGACTGAGCCACCGAGCCCGGCTGGAATGCCTTTTCTTATTGATCCACACCTCTTTCTGTTGAGAAGGATTCAAGTCAGGAGCCTGGCTCTCAGGAACCACCGAGCACTTGCTACCTCCACACTAGCATATGCTAATCTTCTCCTGAGTTCTCTTTCATATTCTTTCAAAAATAACATACAGAGGATCGTTGAATGAGTCTCACTTAGGTTGACAAATATATCACCTTCAGCCTTTGACACCTTCATCGCTACATACTTGACATTCCACAGAAAGAGCATGCAGTGGTCCAATTCTGTTTCACGTTCACCGTGGTCGTCATTTGGTGTGAAGTAGCTGTGATCACACAAGGATGGGAAACTGAGGTGGGAAGTTTCTTAACTGCTGCTGTACAAACAATTTATCTTTCTAAATCACTCGGGGACTCAGGCTGGGACTTTTTTTACTTTCAGCAGGTATCAGACAGGCCTGTAAGGATGGGGAAAGAGTGGTTACGAGAAAGGAGAGTTGTAGCTGTAACTTTTAGTGGAGAGGAGATACTGCTACCGCCAAACCACAGAGCAACAAGGAAGTCAGGGGAATATCAGCACACTCTCTTCTCCATCTAATCTCCAAGCAGTCCTTGCTATTGACCTAAACCAGAATCCGATAAGGTATTATATTATAAGGCAGTCAACCATTAGGGTAAAGCTGAGATCAGGCCCTTTGTTAAGTTTGTGTTTTATCCAGTCGTATAAATTCAGATAAATAAAAGAAGTTCTTATAATATCTCAAATAATGAGAATGTTAGAGAATACTTTGGTTATTCTGCAGCAGAGACCATTTTTCCAGGTTAAATAAAGAAAGGAGAACTTTTCTGGCTGGAAAGGTCATTAGTTAATCTCATATAAGCAATTTACTAAAAACATGGAAACAGATTTCCAAGCTGAGTAATTGCTGAAACAGATACTTGAGTTAGGAAAGGAAGCTGTCTTTATTTATCCGTAAGTAACTTAAAAAGGAGTCAGATTTTAGATATTTTGGGGGGATAGTAAAGAATCACATTTTAAATATTTTATAACTGTTCATATCTTCCACTTCAGTGTCTTATCTTAGTATCACAGCGCTTATATGACCAGATGCTATTCCATATTAACTGTGCACCATACATGTATTCATCACTAGCAAATTGAAGGACATTACATATATTCCTTATTCTAAACTGCATCAAACATCCTTTTAAAAGTTGTATTGCACCGATATAGAGCACATATACATAAAAGTATGCATATAGAGTTCAGTAAATTCTTAATAAGTAGATTCATTTTAAGGAACAGAGTATTGAGAATCCCAGAAACCTTTCTCGTATCCCTTCCCAGACATGTCTCTCCCTTTCCTCTCCACATGTTACAAATATCATGTTTTCTAACATGGTATATTCATTTTTCTATTCTTAAACTTTATATAAATAAAATGATCTAGTAAGCAGTCTTTTATGTTTGCACTATTAAAATCGTATTGTTTGATTAATTTGTCTTTTAACATGTAGTTGTAGTTTAACATTTTTATCATAGTATGGCGTTCCACTGAATTTATCATTTGAAATGGATAGATGATTATGTGGCTACTAGTTTGTGGCTATTGCAAAGAATAATTCTATAAGTACTCTTGTACATGTATGTTCTCTTATTTACATGCATTTCTTTTTCTTTTCTTTTTTCTTTTTTCTGTTGTGTTTGGTTGGTCACATCTTTGGTGAGATATACATGCATTTCTGAGTGTTATTGCCAGAATATATTTTATGTTTAATTTTAATTGACATGACAATATGTTTTCTAAAATATTTAAAGCCGTCAGTATTAAGAAGTATCCCATTGTTTCACATTCTTACCAAACTTAAATTATCAAAATTATTTGTGGACATTTTGGTGATTGTGAACTGGTGTCTTATTGTTTTATTTTTCATTTTACTCATAGTAATATAATTTTATGTCATTATTTTCCACTTTGTATTCGTTTACTAAGTACCTTTACAAGTTTATTAGGGTTTTTATTAAAATGTCTTACCTATTTGTAATTAATTTGCATGCTAAATTTCTCATTAATCTGAAAGTGTTCTTTATATATCTTGATAGGAGCCTTTCATTTCTGATACATATATATCTGATATATATATACTTTCACACTTTGTTTTAATGGAATCTCATGATAAACAGAAGCTGACAATTTAAATGTAGTCAATTTACCAGTTTTCTCTATGATTGCTATATTTTAGTCTTATTTAAAACTGTTCTTATGCAATGTTTTGACTATGTTCCTCTGTATTATATTCTCAAAAATCAGCTTTTGCTTTTCATTATTAGAGATAAAATCCCCTTGAAATTTATAAATTTGTGAGTTGTAAAATAGGGAGCAAGATTTTTGTTATTCACGTGGTCATTCAATTTTCCAAACAACATTTTTTACAACAATTCTTTTCTTCGTTGTTCATGAGTATTGTCATTTTCATAATCCAGTGGTCTTATATGTGTACATTTGTTTCTCTACTGTCAATCTGTTTATAGGATATATTTTACTACCCTTTTGCTATTAACACAATGTCTTAATCACTGTAGCTGTATCATAAATCATGAAAATTTGTGTTATTTCACTTTATTCTTCATTCCATCGGATCTTTAAGTATATCTTGCCTCTTTTTGGCCTAATAGAATGTTAAATAGAGGTAGTGGGTAGGCATGAATGGCTTTGCTCCTGATATTAAAAAGAAAAAAGTTTTACATTACAATTTCTCTTCACACCTATTATTTTATAAATATACTTTATCAGTTTTCTTCTATTTTTAGTTTGCTGAGAGCATTCTATCATAAATGGAGTCAACTTTATCTTAATTTTTCTGCATCTCTTGAGTATTCATATATTTTTCCTTAATTTTGTTAATATGAAAACGTACATTGATATAATTTGAATGTTAAATCAAACTTGCATTATTGGGTTATTTTCAGTTTGATCATGATATATCTAAAGATATAAATATAAATATGGATATTGATTATACAGATTAATATATAATTTTTATAATAGCCAAATGGTATTAGTATTAGCTACTGTTATTTGTATTCCTTGCATCTTTGTTTATAAAATATAGTTTTGCTTTCTCTGAATGCCTGTAAGGCTTTAGTATGAAGTTCTTGAAGGCCTCGTACAGAAAATATTTATTTCTCTACTGGAAAAGTATCTATAAGATTGTTTTTTTTTCTTTCTTTCTTATATATTTGGAAAATTTGCTATTGAAATCACCTGCATCTGGTATAGTTTGTGGGAATAACTTAAAAAATATTACAGATTGGTTTTCACTAGTCATAGAACTACTGTATTTTTCATTAATTGTATATTTATTTTAATAAGTTGCATTTTCCAGGAATTAGCTCATTTCATCTAATAATTTCTCATTATTTTAATGTTTTTCTCTATCTTTTTTAAAAGCATGTGGTGCTAATTTGTAGTAGCTGTTTTATTGTAATTATATTCTAATTCTGTAATTTCTATCATTTTTTAGGTCTGTTTCTTTTGGTTATTTTTTTTCCCTCTATTTAAGGGCACATATTGCTGCTTTTTTTTTTTTTTTTTTTTTGAGTTAGAGTCTCACGCTGTCACCCAGACTGGAGTGCAGCGGCCCCTCCTGGCCACCACAGCCTCGACCTGCTGGGCTCCTGCGATCCTTCCGCCTCAGCTTTCCAAGTAGCGGAATTACAGGCATGCGCTACCACGCCCGGCTGATTTTTTGATTTATTGTAGAGATGAAGTCTCGCTTTCCAGGCAGATCTCGAACCCGCGGGCTCAGGCAATCCGCTCACCTCAGCCTCCCAAAGGCGCGGGATTACAGGCTGAGCCACCGAGCCCGGCTGTTACTGCTTTTTTAACACTGGTAATTTTTGACTGAATGTTGGACATTTTGAATTTTATTATTATTAGGTGCTAATTTATGATATATTCCTTTAAATACCGTTGAACTTTGTTCAGACATACAGTTACTGAGGATCAGTATATTCTCGTCCATGCATGTTTTCAAGTTTTTTTATGGTGGGTGCAGTCTTTATCTAGGGCCAACTTAATCCAACTACTAAACCAATAATCCTTTGAAGACACTATTCAATACCATTTTCCACGGTGTTTTACCAATTTAGCTACGAGAGTACAAATTATCTCCAAACTATGATCCCTAATAGAAAAAAAATTCAGGATTTAGGGGCCAAGGTAGAAAACAAAGAAGAGGGATCTGCACAGAGACTTGCAGAGATTACAGTTCTGAGAGGCCATTGCCCATTGACCTAACACTATTGATTTATACAATGCGTTTGGTTTTCTAGTTGTTTAATGTAGGAATATAAATCTGATCCTTATTTCTCTAGCATAGTTGGGAGAGGAAATCATAACAATCTCTTTTTTTGTCAAACCTCAAGGACATGTTGCATCTAAGTGTCATGTTTCTCTAGTCTCCTTTAATTTGAAACAATTTCTCAGTGTTTCTTTGCCTTTACAACCTTGGTCTTTTTGAAGATTAAAGCGTGTAAAGAATTTCTCAACTTGGGTTTGTCTAATGTTTACTTATAATTTTACCTATGTTACCCATATTTTGGATAGAATATTACTGAATTGATGACATGTTTTTCTTGCATTCTCTCCTGTGGTGCATAATATTGATTTGCTTTCTAGTGGTGGTGTGAACTTGCTCACTTATTTAAGGTGGTGGCTAGATTTTTGCCATGCTAAAGTTATATTTCTCCCCATTATAAATAGTATGCATTTTGTGAGAAGGTACTTTAAGAGTATATAAAATTTTCATTTCTTATTTTAAAATCACCCACTGCTAATATTTCTTGCCTTAACTTATCATAACTATTGTGGTTACCAAATGTTGATCTTATAATTCCATCATTTCTTCTATATTTATTACTTGAATTATTGTAAAAAAGTTATTCTTTTTTTCTATTTATCTATTTGTATCAATGTGAACTAATAGATTCATATTTTATTCAATGGGTTAGAATCCATTACTTCTAGTAATTATTTTGATACTCACATTCCTTCAGATTTGGTCAGTAACCCTTGAGTTGACTCCTGTTCTTTCCACATGTTCCATCATACTTTGTGCCTACTTCTGAGCTCAAGATATCCCAAATTTATTTTAACTTTCTTTGCTCCAGCCTTGAAATCAGCCATTTCTTCAAGAGGTCTTAATTCCTTTAGTGTAGAGTCATTTTACATACATGAGTGTATATAAAAATATGTGTATATGTACATATATCACACATATGTCATACACATTTATGATGTGTATGTATTATGAATTATATAATAATATGGTTATGTGTTTATATACATCTATATTTCCTTCTATATCTACCTACATACATTTAATACCATGAGTTGACATTTACCTTTAACTAATAGCAATGCCAGTGTTCATTTTAGCTTTCACATTTTCATATTTGTCTCTTTCTTCTCTGGCATTGGAATCTTGGCTTCCATTATCCTCAATCTATTTATTTAACTGTTCATTTTCCCTGTATTTCAGAGGTTCTTATTATATAAGTTCTGACTTTTGCAGGAACACCAGGTAGCTCTTACAACTGTCTTGGACATACCTCAGCTACTGCAAGCAGTCTTCCTGCCCTGCCCCAATTCCCTGTTTGGTAGAGCCAGAATAAAAGAAAGGCAAACTATCTGATGATGACGATGATGATGATGTTCGATTTTGAATTTTTTAAAGTTGTATCAGTTAACATGCCAATCATTTTTTAAATGTAGTTTTTATTTTTTATTTACAGAAAAGTTGCAAGGTTGATATGGAGAGTTACTGTATACCATGCCTCATTCCCTCATTTTATTTGTCCTAATTTTATTATTTTATGTTCTATCGTCTTCCAGTAAATTTGTCACAACTAAGGAATCAACATTAGTATAATTCTATTAACTAAACTCCATGGCTCATAAATGAGTTTCACAAATTTTTCATCCACTGTCCTTCTGCTGTTCCAGAATCCTGATCAGGAGACCACATTACATTTCGTCATCCTTTCTTGAGCTTCTCTAGACTGTGACAGTTTTTGATGACTGTGACAGTTCTGGAGAGTACTGGTCATGTACTTTGTAGAATGTTTTCCTTTCTGGTTTGACTGATGTTTATTCTCAAGGTAGGACTAGAATTGTAAGTTTATGGGAGGAGGATTACAGCTATAGAGTATAATTTTCATTATGTCATATCAAAGATGCATTCTATTGATATGATGTATCATTGATGATGTTAACCTTAATCAATTGACCAAGGAAGTGTTTTCTAGACTTCCATACTGTAAAGTTACTTTCCACTCCTTTCTACCTTGTTCTCTTGAAGTCACTAAGCACAGCCCACAGTTAAAGACAGAAGTAGTACATTAAGCTGGAGGTAGTAGTATGTATAAAAATTATTTCAAAATCTGCTGTTAGGGTTGTTTCTTCTTTTTTTTTTACTATATGTAATTATCTTAAGCATGCTTCTTAATGATGCGATTTTTATCATATACATTTTCTTGGACTTTACATTGATTTGTTTACTCTTCTTTATGATGTTTTGCTTGTTTTATAAATTTTTACTATAAGTGCATTGTCAGTGGAATTTTATCTTTGGTAATCATGTGCAGAATGGCATGTGAGACACCACTTATGTTCCACTGCAGAGACTTTCAGTCTAATTTGCTTCTTGTTCCATTGCCATTGTGGTCACCAGGTCTCCTAAGACTCCTACTAACTTCATGTAAGCACAACCCAAGATCACCTAGCATTATGCTCACACCACTTTTCTCTTGCTTTATGCCTCTTGTCCAGGCCTTTCTTTTTGGTTCCAGGATTAAAAATATCTTAGACCTGGCTCAACAAACACTGAGACAGTAGGGTAGTTAATGCCTTATGGGAGAGATCTTTGACAAATTAAATATAGGAGACAGCACTCTCTGCTTGCTTCTCTGGGAAGATTGCCAAGTTAAGTCATATGGTTACTAGAAGGCAAGTCCTGTGGGATAAATAAGTAGTCACACTACCCCAAAACACATCTTCATAGTGGAAACTTTTCTTACTTTCCAGTTTAATTTCCTTTAACTCTTACTTATCTTAGGAAAAAGAGTAGCCCCTAAGGCCTTTGCCACAAGTTCAGCTTTCTAAGAAATCTAGGCTGAGGCAATTTAAGCTGAGATGTTATCAGCCTGAGTCCACCTTTTTTTCCTAAATGTATCAGGTTGGAGTTTTCTGGACCATGCAGACATTGCAAATTTCAAGCTTAAAAACTTACGAGCAGATCATTATGTTTATAAATTCTTAGAGCTTTTCTTCCTTTAAAAAAAATTTAGACATGGATAAATAGACACTTTTTTTTCTTTATCTCTGAGGCGTCTTTAAAAATGTCTAGTCTATCTTATTATTGAAGATGAAGAATTTTCAGCATCACAAGTTTACATGGGGATCTTCATATCAAAGTCCTTTACCTCTAACCAAATATGGCTGTTAAAAGTCTAACTCTCAGTTACTGAGATTTCAATTACCCTTAAAGCAGCTGAAACCTCAGTGTCTACTCATGTCTTATCTCAGATTCTTCTTCACTTTTGGTTTCTCAAAATTTCCCTTACATTTTTAGAGTCGTGCTATGTATGAAATTGTGTTTATTATTTTTCATTTAATTTTTGCTAGATGTTTGTATTGGTGGGACTTTCATGATATAATGTCTTCTATATTCCCAGGATCAGAAACCCAGAATATTTGCAGTTCTGCCAAGCTTGGTGATCTGGTGTATAAAGGTACATCAACTTGGAAGCAACAATCAAAAGGAGACTCTGCTGCAAGTAAACATGTGCCTTTCCTGATAAGTAAATGGAAATAGAGAATGTAGAGAAAATAAATATACTTAAAAATAGTATGCATTGTAGTCCCACAATAGTGTAGAAACAACCAGCTCTACATTACTGCAATACTCCTAAGAGTCATCCATACCCTAAGCTTAAATTACTATTAATGTTAATAATGCTGACATTGATCTATTGAGGAAATGCAACATTTAAAAAACATATTCACAATGTTGATGAAGTGAACACTACATAAATTCATTTAAGTGTATTTTTAAAAAAATAATTTTAAATGTTATGTGACTTAAAAGAGTGACTAATAGTAAGATAAAAGTAATAATTGCTGCCAATTATTGAGCTTCTAATAGATGCTAAATGTTCTACTTTTTAATTCTAACAACATTAGCCTTAATACAATAAACCTACAGGATAACTATTATGAGCTTCACTTTATAATAAGTGCATTAAAGTTACATAATTAGTAAGTGGCCAGGACAGAATTACAATTGTTCTACACTTTTTATTTCACCACATTGCCATTTTTTTCATCCAGGAAAATCTCTTATTCTCTACTCATGTTCTCAGAATGTCCAAAGATAGCTGAGCATTCTCATGTTTTTTTTTTTTTGCCTAGGAGATTTCCTGACAATTCAGAAAAAGGCAGCATGTCCTCTGTGTCTATCCTTTGGCCTTCATTTATGACCTCCCTCTAGCAGGTTTCCAGGATGGTCAGATTCTGTATCTGGAAGAGTCTGTGATGGAGCTATTTTGGCAAACTTGCCAAGTTTGTGGCATTGAGACCAGCAGGGAGATAAGGAAGGGGGGCTGAGCAGTGATTCAAAAATGACAAAAACAGTAACAAACAGGAGGGACAAGTTTTCAAATATGATAATTCTGTCTGGACAGTTGACAAAGAACAAATGCTCCCTGGCTCCCTGTGGAAATGATAATTTTAAAAAGCGGACTGGGAAGCTTCAGATAATTATTTAGTCCTTTTAAATATGTATGAGTTCCAGTGTGCTACATACATTTTAAAAGACAGTTGACAACCGCAGCATATATCATCTTGTTCCCTCTGCAAGTTAAAAATAGCTTCTCTTTTTAATGTAAAAACAATACTTTCAGTTTGGTGCTCATGAAATAAAGGACTATAAAATACTAATTTACAAGCATGACGGTAAAGAATGTTATAAGAAAGTCTTGTAAACTTTCAGATGAGTGTTCTGATCTGCTACGTATGCCTGAGAGAGAAAGATGACAGGCCACTCTTGATGGGTCGTCAGAACTGGGGACGAGGTTTTGAAGCCTGAGGTTAAGGCTGCTGGTCTCTACCCATGGGACACTGGAGGCTTAAGAAATGAGCCCAGTCATAGCCTGGAGGAGCAAACTTAGAATCAATTCAGAAATGAGAATCACGCTTGATATCAAAGAGGCCAAAGTATTGGCAGAAGCTGGAGAAAAAGAGCAGAAAGAAAATAAACTGTCAACAAGTAAGTCTTTGGCCACTGTTTCAAACAGGGCTCGTATTTTTTTTTCCCCCTTCTAGGGAGTAGATGGAAGTGCGTAGACATGTCTGGCAGATTTAATGAGATAACTGGGAACCTCACTGTCTCTTCTGTGTCTTACTAAGGTAGAAAGCATCATAGATACTGTCACTGCCCCCTCTCAGATTCACGTTACCAGCAGGTACACCCATTCCCCACCTATCGGTAGTATTGGCTGTGAGTATCCCACAGCCACTGCTTTCTCCAAAAAATTGCCCTTGACTTAAGGGAAGCTACCTTGCTTAAAAGGCTACCCACTACTAAGTGAGTCAGCGATTGACTGACACAGGGTACAAAATGCTAGTCCTTTTTCCTCAGTGTGCAATTTTCCTCTGTGGTACAATTCATGTTTCAGAGCTTCCTATGGAATCAGAATGTTGAGAGCACATCCTTGTTCAGCTTCTTCCCCAGCCTCACTCTGCTACCTTTGCCTTTTTCTGTGTTTCACCTAAGAGCTCCTCCCTTAATAAATAATTGGTAAAGTTTGGGCCTCCCTTTGGTCCCCACTTTGCCTGGTACCTGTACGATGACCACTTGTGTATCAAGTCCTGAACTGTACCCCACATTTTAAAATAAAAAAAAAAGAATAAATCATTGGATAACAAACTTTGTCTCGGGTCCTTTTTCAGGCAATGCGACTAAGTTAGAAGGATGAGGAGGATACTTATTCAATCAGTCAAATAGTGATACTGCATCTTTGAAAAGGAAAATGGCTTCTCTCACACCCAGAATGCAGCAGGAGTTCAGTGAGCTGAGTCATTCTCCATGCTTAAAATGTCCTTCTCCTGAGCACTCTATTCATGCTTTAGAACTCAGGCCTATGTCACTTCCTGCTTGTTCTGCCTCTTCTCCTCAGTCTTGGGTTGATCCAATTTCCTGTTCATTCAGGCTTTCATAGCGGTTTGTATTGCTTTCTGGTGTAGACATATCACAGTGTATCATGATGTTGGCTCTGACTCTTATTGAGTCCCATAAATGACCTCACTTGCTTTAGCTAGAGAAGATGAGGCATATATAACACTGTTCTATATCAGAGGTTCTGCCTATAAGCGTAGTGTTTATTTGCACCTCTTCCTACCTACTGATGGCATCAAGCTCCCCATCCACTGCTTATTTCATACTGTTTGAGGGTGGCAAGAATGTCTACAATCAATAACTATCACATCAGTTCTATCTGAAAGTGGTGTCTCTAAAAATCTGTCTCACCGGGGATGTAATGGTAGAAAGGTACTGGGACCATTCATGAGAGCCCAAAGTCTCCCCTAACGAGACTGAGGAGAAGGGATGGCTCCAGGCCATCCTCATGAGCATCAAGCTGAATTCTGTGCTGAGTCATATAAACAAAACACATAAAAAGCAAGGATGTCATCCCATCATGGAGCTGGTTATAAAATTGCTAAGGTGCCAGGTTGCCTTGGTAACATCCCCTGGAGAAGCTTCCAGGTCTGAGAGTCATGGGCAGAACTGCTGCAGCTGGGCTAGTTGAGCAGACTGCAGAGGAGGAGCTACCCTCCTCCCATCCAGATTCTAGAGCAGAGAGCTCTGAAGTCTCAGTGAGCAATAGCTGGCACACTCCCTTGAGCATCATTGTGCCCTAAGAGAGTCTACAAAGGCTGAGAGACACCTATATGCAAATGTACACGCAGGAGTGCGTACACACTCGGGAGCAGAGGAGCCCTGCCTGTGCATCTGAGCTGAGATCTGGATACCTGGGTCTACTGTATTGAATGGTGGAGGAAATACCATCAACCCAGCTCAAAGGAGCTTCCCTTGACCTGTGTGTGGAGGTCTTGAAACTGTAGCAACTTCTTCTCACATCTAGGCCAGAACCCTGAGACTTAAAGCCCTTTCTCCAAGGTAGCTCAAGAGGGCCAGGTGTGGTGGTGCATGCCCATAATCCCAGCACTTTGGGAGATCGAAGTGAGAGGAATGCCTGAACCCATGGATTCGAGACCAGCCTGAGCAACTTGGTGAGACCTCATCTCTACAAGAAATTTTTTAAAAAGTAGCTGGGCATGGTGACGCATGCCTGTAGTTCCCGCGACTTGGAAGGCTGAGGCAGAAGGATAATCTGAACCCAGCAAGCCGAGGTTGCAGTGGCCGTGAGCATGCCACTGCACTCCAGCCTGGGCAACAGAGTGAGACTTCCACTCAAAAAGAAAAAAGAAAAGGAGTTTTAGGTCCATATCAGGAGTTTGGTTTAATCTTTATAAGAACTGTATGAAGTTCAAATTATTGCCCTTCTCTAACAAATGGGGAAACTGAGTCCTGAAGAGGTCAAGAGATTTACTCAAGCTTGTAGAATTAGTTGCTTGAGACATTAAACTTAGGTCTGTATAAATTCAAAGCTAGCCATCCGCCTCCTTCAGAAATGTGACTTATTTAGTGCTGCAGTTAGAACTAGATGTAGGCTTTTTGACTCCCAGCATATGTGTGCATCCACCCTAACACGTTTTTGTTTTTTCATCAGTGTTAAAGCAGGTAATTTTGGTTTCAGAGTCTAAATGAAAGAATTGGGATTAAACCTTTAAAACCTACTATTAGGTCAATACTTCTTATTCCAAGCATCATAAGATATTTTTTGCAAGCCTACTTAGAGTTATTTTATTAAAGCCTAATGCCAAAGCAAGAATTTTTAAAAAAATTTATTTTAAAGATGTGGGGTACAATTCAGGGTTAAGTATACAAATATTCATTGTTGATGAGGTATGATTCCCCTCCCCTGGCAGTTTCCCACTACTGCCAATACTTTTCTTATAGTATTATGATAATTGTTCAAGGTCCACTTATGAGTGAGAACATGCAAAGCACAGATTTCTAATAGATTTTTTTTTTCTGTTTGATCGAGGAACAAAGTCTTCTGATGCCTAGATGGGTTCAAAATGTAGTTTGTTTTCTCAAGAGAGAAAACAAGACCATTGTATCTAAACAGTCAGCTTTCTGGTTTGGGAAAAGGTGGTTTCTCATACCAGGCAGTGGAACAAGGTGAATAGCAAAATAAACATTCCAGCTCCCTTCTGGGAGCTGGAGGACTGCCCCAATGGAAGTATGCCACGATATGTCATCTTCTGCCACAGATTGCTCCTGGAAGCAGAAAGGTTGTAATTTCAATGCAAACCATAGTCATGGCAGATTTCACTTGCCCAGGTTGGTTGACTGGTCATTGCTATTTACCCCAAACAAGAAATTATGTGTTGTTTTCAATGCCTCTACCCATTCTCGAAAGGGTTGCTTGGAAATACAAAAGGGGTGGCATGATAATTAAACAAAAGTGAATAACATTTAAAACTGATAAGGAAAGATAAACCAACTAGAAGACTGCTGAACATTTTGACATTATTATCTTTCACTTGGTAACTTTTGCTTATGCTAATTAAGAAAAATAAACACTGCTCCATGTTGCAGCATAATGTCAAAGCAATACACAGTAGGAAGCATAATCTATTTGCCTTCCTTCAACTTCATGCTATTGAACCAAGCCATTTGGAGAAATCATTTATTTTAGCTCAGTTCAGGGAGAATGTACCCGTTTCTGATTCTCACTCCCAGTGCCAACAATTGTTAAGCTTCTACTCTGGGTCCAAAACTGTAAATATGAGGAAAGAAATGACTCTTCATTTCTTGGGGGTCTTGCAACCTAACTGGAAATTTTTATGACATACATATAGCAAGCATTTTATATTTTTTAATTCACTCAACAAATTTTATCAAGCATCTAGTATTCTAGAAGATGGAAATGAGTACTGAATCTAACATAGACAATTGCTGCTCAGTTTCTAAAGAAGGAATTATGGCCATAAATAAATTAGTAAGCAAAATACATAGTATGACATAAACTAATAAATACAATGAAAATGAATAAAAGAGGAAAAGGATAGGAAGTATTGAGGGTGGAATTGGGGATGGTATTTTATGTTAGAGTGGTTAGGGAAGTCTTCTATGTTAAAAGACATTTGAGAAACTACAAGGAAAATAGGAAGAAAGTCAGTGATCATAAAGGGAAAGGTATTTTATTCAGAGAAAACAAGTGAACAGGAAATTATAGACAGAGGACATAAAGAGAAAGAAAATAGTTTTTAACAGCTATGCAATGCACAATGTGTTTGTTTTAAGTAAGTGTTATCCTAAAAGAGTCAGAAAGTTTTTATTAAATGTTTAGGAGTTTTTTTTGTTTTAAGCTAAATGTTATTACAAAAGAGTCAGAAAGTTTAAAAATTTTTAAAAATACTTAAAGTAAAAAAGTTATAGTATTCTAAGTTTCATTTATTATTAAAGAAAAATATTTTTTGTAAATTTAATGGCTCCTAGATATACAGTGTTTATAAAGTCTACAATAGTGTACAGTAGTATCCTAAGCCTTCACATTCACTTACCACTCACTCACTGACTTATCCAGAGCAACTTCTAGTCTTACAAGCTCCATTCATGGTAAGTGCCCTATGCAGATATACTTTAAAAAAATCTTTTATACCGTAATTTTACTGTACTTTTGAAATGTGTAGATGTATTTAAGTACTTACTACTGTGTTATAATTGCCTACATTAGTATAATATGCTGCACAGGCTTGTAGCCTAGGAACAATAGGCTATACAATATAGCCTAGGTATGTGGTAGCCCATACCATCTAGGTTTGTGTAAGTACACTCTATGATGTTTACAAAACAATGAAGTCTCCTGATGATACTTTTTTTTATAATGTAGTCCCATTGTTAAGTGACAAGTGACTTATTAGGTGATATGGTTCAAGAGTGCATCTTCTAAATGTCTTTTTCTGCCACACTTTTTATGGGTAAAGACATAGAGTTAAGAAAGGACTAAGCTAAATTGTTAAGCTATCAACAGACTACTTTAAAGTGGAAGCTTTTTTTCTTTTTACATCAGCAGTTGAGTTCAAAAGCAAGGTTAAAACACTATCATATTGGGGTGGGCAAATCTTGATGTATTTGGACTTTATTTTATAGACAGTGAGGAGTCATTTATGTTTGTAACTGGTATGTTTTAAGTTAGTATTTTCCCATTTTGTAAAAGGGCGTGACATAGTTACAACCACAGACTGATAGAAGTATAGAGTTTAAGACATTCTTGTAAATTTTGAGAGTACAGAAACTGAGACAGAACATTAAAGTCAATTTTCCAAGTTTATCTCCAACAACTGTCTTCAGAGCGGACAGCAGAACCAGAACCCATGTCTTCTGCTATTTGTCCCCATATTTTTACCAATAGACCTCGATGCTTATGCAATAATTAACTTAAAACTGCCCTGAATATTATGACTCAGTAGTTTTAATTTTGTAAATTTTATTTAATTTTACAGTTTATTTTATTATAAAGTATATAACATAAAGTTCTTAAATAGTTTAACAGATATCCTAGTTTCAATGTAAAGCTTTGGGTCTAAAACTTTAAAGAACACAGGCAGTTCAAAGAAAATCACTGGTAAAATGTTTAGTATGCATAGTAGACATAGCCAGTGCCCCATACACATACACATCAACCCATTTCCTAATAGTTGTTTCTACATTTTTGTTGGAGGATTGCCTTTGGATTTCCAGAACCTACTTGGCAGGTTAGAGATGCCAGGAAGATAATATCTTTCAGGGGCAGCCATGAAACAATGAAGTGTGTGGTGCAGATATTGTATCTCTCTCAACCCTTAGTTATGATAATTATTTTGCTTTCCACAATGCACCCTTTATGGACTGCTTTTCCTTTCCTCTTTCATTTTTCAATCTCCCTATCGTTTTGTAATGGGCTGAATTTTGTTTCCCCCAAATTTATACGTTGAAGCTCTAATCCTTGTACCTCAGAGTGTGACTGTATTTGGAGATAAGGTCTTTACAGAGGTGATTCATTTAAACTGCGGCCATTAGGGTGGGCCCTCATTTAATTGAATGCTAGTCCTTAAAAAGAGGAAATTTGTATGGCAAAGAGACACCAGAGGCACATTTACACAGAGGAAAGACCATATGAGGTCACAGTAAGCAGGTGATCATCTGTAAGTCAAGGAGAAAGATCTGAGAAGAAACAAACCTGCTGACACTTTGTTTATGGATTTCTAGTCTCCAGAACTGTGAGAAAATAAATTTTTGTTGTTTAAATCACCCAGTCTGTGGTATATTGCTATGGCAGCCCTACTAAACTAATACATAGTGTGACTTTCACCTCCACAGTAAATTTTTGTACAATTGTAGTCTCAGCATTTGCTTCTAGAAAAATTAAACTAAGACAGTAGATATAATGGAGATTAGACCATTTCTGGTGCCCTTTTATGTAAATAGAAGTCCTACTTTTTGCTGATGATTGCAACATTGACTTGTATGGTGGTGGAGAATGCGGCAGCTCTAATTTTTAATTTGTATTTCCTGTCACCCAGAAGATGAATGCAGGTCTTGCCTTTTTTCACACCTTCAGGAAAAGTCACTAATTTGTGTTTTTTTTGTCATCTCATTTCAACAGCAAGGGCTCAGGTCACTGGGCCTGATGGGGCCACAGCTATTGTTAGCAAGGGGCAGCAATGCAATTTCACTTTCCTCTTTATTCAGGAAGGAGCAGACTAGAATTGGCAAGGTAACTCTCTCCAGTTTTCATTTAAATCAAAAGGCATTTGTGTTTTGGATCAAGTTCTTGCAGCTATTCTCTGGAAGTTAGTAATGACGGGCTGGGCAAGAAGGTCTCTGATTTTGTGTGCTCCCCTTTTCTTTGGATGATGAATCTCTATGGTGATCACTGGAAATCTTATTGTTTATCAACAGACAGTAATGTTAATATCAAACATCTTATAAGAGACGAGTCCTTACTGAGAGAAAGAGATGAATAGGTCCCCAAACAGGGATTATTTGGAGATATTGTAGGGACTGTGTCTTCATCTCTGATGATTGGAGTTAAACAGGTATATGACTGAGAAAATAAATTTATGAGGAAGAGAATTTATGTTTCCTAAGCACAACTCCAGGCTCTTTCACATACATTATCTTACATAATAAGCCCCTATAATTTACTGATGGGAAAAATGGGGCTCAGAGAGGTTAAATAACTTGCCCAAAGCCACACATTATTTAAAGGTGGGACCAATATCTTAACAATAGTCTCGCTGACTTCAAAGTCATGCTTTTATAGCATTATCTTGATAAAAAGTAGAGGTTGAAGAGAAAAATTGCCACAGCAATTTTTTTTCTAACTTTTGTAAAATGAAGAAATACTGAGATAAGGTGACAGAGGACTTGTAGTCAAATGAGAAGGGATGAGCTGGGCTCGGTGGCTCACCCTGTAATCCCGCGCTTTGGGAGGCTGAGGTGAGTGGATTGCCTGAATCCGCGGGTTCGAGACCCGCCTGGGCATCTTGGCATAGACCTCGTCTCTACCAATAAATCAAAAAATTAGCCAGGCGTAGTGGTGCATGCCTGTAGTTCCAGCTCCTTGGAAGGCTGAGGCTGAAGGGTTGCCGGAGCCCAGCAGGTCGAGGCTGTGGCTAGGAGCGGCCACTGCACTCCAGTCTAGGCGACAGAGTGAGACTCCAACTCAAAAAAAAAAAAGAGAAGGGATGGAGTGTTTTTGTCTATCTCAGATCCAGGATGTATTCAGGAGAAGACATGACCATCCTAAAAACTAGTTCCAATGAAAGAAGATTAGGCTGTCACTGTGGAATAAGAACTGAGAGTGAAACACGCTGGAAGATATCCATAACCAGAATCCAAAGAGAATGATGCTATCATTGTTTCCTTGGATAGCAAAAGATCTCATAGCTTTGTAACACACAGGCCTTTCCCTGTAATTCTGAGCACTCAGCCCAGAGAGTGGTCTCGAAAACTATGGAAAACTAAGAAACTTTCTCAGTATCTGTATTAAATATTTTATGCTGTAGAAGAAACCATCACAAAACTTGATACCTTACTACACAGTCTTGATTACTGCAGCTGTCTAGAAGTTGAATAGACTGATTCCTCTTTTTCTTCTTTTCAGAATTATTTTAACTATTGTTGCTCCTTTGCATTTCCATATGCAATTTAAAATAGTGTCTATATCTATGTAAAAATCTTAGTGGGATTTTAATTAGCATTGTGTTAAAATTTTATGATAACTTGTAGACAATCAACATCTTTACTTTGTTGAATCTTTAGATCTATGAACACTGCATGTTTTCCCACTTACTTAGATCTTTAACTGTTTAGCATTTTATAATTTTAAACACATAAAAGGTACATATGTTTTGTCAGTTATAGTGAACTAATTTATAAGTAATTGGTATTGTGTTTCTAATTTTAGTGTCAAAGTATTCATTGCTAGTATAGATAAACATAATTGATTTCTTAATATTCATCATCTATCCTGTGACCTTTCTGAACTCGTTATTAGTGCTATATTTTTGGAGATTTTTTTGTGGTTTCCTATGCAAACAATGATGCCATCTAAAAATATGGAGAGTTTTGTTATTCATTTTTCATCTATCTTTTGTTTCCTTTTCTTGACTTTTTGCACTGTCTAAATTATCCAGAACTTTGTTGAATAAGCGTGGTAAAAACAGACACCCTTGCCTTGTACAAGCTTAGGGGAAACACATTCAGTCTTTTACCATAAAATGTTATGTTAGATTGTGCAGGTTCTTTATAAAGTTGAGAATGTTCCCCTCAATTTCAATTTTCTGAGCACTTTAAAACCATGAATTAGTGTTGACTTTTTGTCAAATGCTTTTTCTGTATTAACTTATAAGATAATGTGATTTTCCTTCTTTGGTCTGTTAATATAACAGATTACATTGAATACTTTAAAATATTGAAACAGCATTTTATACCAGAATTTACCACATTTACTCATGGGATACAATTCTTTTTATTTGTTAATGTTTGGTTTAAAATTTTTAAAAATTTTTGTGTTTATTTTCATAAAATAAATTGATCTAAAGTTTCCTTTTTACAAACTTTTGCTAGATTTTGCTAACAAGAAAATGCCAGTTTTATAAGATAAGTGAAAAATCATTTATTTCTCTTTGAATTTCTGATTGGTGTTCATTTCTGATTAGATGATTGGTGGAATTCTTCAGCAAAAACACCTTGATTGAAAGCAATCTAATTTATAAATGAGCAAAATATCTGAACAGGAAACTCACCAAAGAAGATATGCAGATGGAAAATATGCCTATAAGGAGTTGCTTCATATCATACGTTATTGAAAAATTGCAAATTAAAAGAACAAGAAAATATTTCACACCTATTAGAACGGCTGAAATCTAAAACATTGATAACATTAAATGCTGATGAGGATGTGTAGCAACAAGAACTCTAATTCATTGCTGGTGGGAATGCAAATTGTCACGACTACTTTGAAAACCAGTTTGGCAAGTTTTTGTTTATTTATTTTTAATAAATCTAGATATACGGTTACTATTCAATTCAGAAATCACACTTCTTGGTATTTACCAAATATAGTTGAAAACTTACGTCTACACAAAATTTTGCACATGAATGTTTATAGCAAATGTATTTATAATTGTCAAATCTTAGAAACAAACAAGATTTCATTCAATAGGTAAATAGGTAAGCAAACGAAGTCATGGCTATCCAATGAAATATTATTCAGCACTAAAAAGAATTAAGCTACAAAGTCACAGAAAGACAGGGAGGTACTCTACATGCATATTTCTAAGCAAAATGCGTCATTTGAAAAGGCTAAATGCTGAATGACTCAACTACATGGCAATCTGGGGAAAAACTACAAAGATAGTACACATCAGCGATTGTCAGCATTTGGAGGAGTGGAAGTGGGTTGGAGAAAGATGAATGGGTGGGCAGTGAGCTATTCTGAATGATACAGTAATAGTGGATACATGCCATTATACATTTGCCAGATCCCAAAGACCATATAACATTAAGAATAAGCCCTAATGTAAACCATGGGCTTTAACTAATAATATGAAAATACTGGTTTGTCAATTGTTGCATATGTATCAAATGAAAGCATAATTTTAATAATTGAGGAAATTGTGTGTGGGGAGTGTTTGCAGGAGGGGACATGAAAACTCTGTATTTTCTTCTCAATTTTTCTGTAACCCTAAAACTGCTCTAAAAAATAAGATATATTGGCCATTGCCTTGCTAGATTCTGGTGTGGCCATGTGCTTTTTGAGCTATGGCTGTCGCCATGCTTCCTGGCTTTGGCCCCCTCCCCTACCTTGGGGAGGTGAATCTTCTCTCTCTCTCACTGTCTCTCTCTAATTTACTTTTAAATAAACTCTATTTTCTAATCTAAAAAAAGGTATATTAATTTTTAATAAGAATGATTTATCAATGGAACACACCCTTACACACCAGCACACACCTGGATTTGTATATTTCTTTTGCTGAAATTTTGTAATTATAAATTCAAGTTCTTTAATAAGCATAATGCCATTTAAATTGTCTATTTTATGGTAGTTCAGCTGTGACAGTTTGTGTTTTTGAGGAAATGGTCCATATGATCTAAGTTGTCATTTTAATGATATAGAGATTTTTACACTATTCCCTTTCTACTTTTTTTTATGACTATAGGATCTGTTCTGATATTCCGTTCCATTTTTACTATTGGTAACTTGTACATTATTTTTCTTTTCTTTGTCAGTCTTGCTGGAGGTTTGTCAATTTAATCAACCTTTCAAAAAAAATCAGCTCTTTGTTTCATTAATTCTCTCCATTGTTTTTCTGTTTTTAATGTCTTTTTTTGGAACTTTTATTGAAGTATGATTGATAAGCAAAAAGATGTACGGCATTATGCTTGATATATTAATACATGTACATTTTGAATTAATTATCACAATCAAGCTGATTAACATATCCATCACTATATATAGTTACCTTGTGTGTGTGTGTGTGTTGGAGGGGTAAGAACACATAAGATATATTCTCTTTAGCAACTTTCAAGTACACAATACATACTTATTAACTAATAAGTGTAAGTACATATTCACTACATACTTATTACTTAACTAATTATGTACTGGACATACTTGTTAACCTAATGTATGCTATACATTAGGTCTCCAGGACTTAGTCATCTTATTACTGCAAGTTTGTATCATGGACAGTCATCTCCTCATTTCCCCATTGCCTAGTCCCAGGTTACCATTCTTTTACTCTGTTTCAATGATTTAGGCTCTTTCAGATTTCGCATGTGAGATAATGCATTACTTGTCTTTCTCTATCTGGCTTATTTCACTTAGCATAATGTACTCCAAGTTGTCACAAATGACAGGATTATCTCTTTGAAGGTTGAAGTCTCTTTATTCCTCTTTTTCTCTACTTTCTTTATTCACTCATTTGTCAGTAGATGCTTAGTTTGCTTCCGTATCTTGGTTATTGTGAAAAATGCTGTAGTAAACACAGAAGGGCAGATATCCCTTTGAGATAGTGATATTTCTTTGGGTAGACACTCATAAGTGTGAATGATGAATCTCATAGTAGTTTTGTTTTTAATTTTTGAGCAATCTCTATACCGTTTTTCAAAATAACTATACTAATTTACATTCCCACCAACCTTGTACAGGGTCCCCTTTTCTCCATATCCTTTCTAACATTTATCTTTTGACATTTTAATAATAGTTATCCTAATAGATGTTAGGCGATATCTCATTGTGGTTTTGATTTCCATTTCTCTGATGATTAGTAATGTTGAAAACCTTTTCATATAACTTTTGGCCATTTATATGTATTCTTTGGAAAAATATCTATTCAAATACTTTCTCATTTTCAATGGAATTATTTGTTTTTGTTATAAAGTTGTATGGGTTTCTTAAATATTTTGGATATTATGCCCTTAACAAATATATGGTTTACAGATATTTTCTCCCATTCTATATATTGCCTTTTAATTTTGTCAACTGTTTCATTTGTTACATATACAATAATTTTTGAATTTGTTACCTGTGCTTTTGGGGTCATATCCAAGAAATGATTGCCAAGACCAATACCAAGGAAAATCATAATGCCTACATTTTTTGCTAGTAGTTTTAAAAATTCGGGTCTTAGAAGGGAATTTTTGTGCATGGTATAAGGTAAGGGTCCAGTTATATTATTTTATTCTTTATTCACTATGTATGAAGGAATTTTTGTGCATGCTGTAACATGAGTCCAATTTCATTCTTTTGCATGTGAATATTCAGTTTTTTCAGCACCACTTATTGAAGAGACTATTTCTTCTCCACTATACATTTTTTGGCTATACACTTTGTCAAAAATTAGCTGATCCTATACGCATGGATTTATTTCTGGGTTCACTATCCTGTTCCATTGGTCTATGTGTCTATTTTAATTCCAGTACCATACTGTTTTAATAAATATAACTTTGCAATATAATTTAATATTTGAAAGCATTATGTCTCCATCTTTGTTCTTCTTGCTCAAGATTGCTTAGGTTATTAAGAATCTTTTGTGATTTTTTAACTTTTTTTTTTTTTACTTCTGTGAAAAATGTCATTAGAATTTTGGTGGGAGCTATTTTGAATCTATATATCACTTGGGTAGAATGGACATTTTTATAACATTAATTCTTCTGATACACGAATGCGAGCTATATCTTCATTAATTTTTGTTCTCTTCCATATATTTCATCAGTGCTTTATGGTTTTTATAGATATTTCTTTTTTTGTTAAATGTATTCTATTTTTATTTTTATGCTAATGGATTAGTCTCCTAATTTGGGGGGGATAGTTGTTATTATGTAAAGTGTAGCTATTTTATGTATGTTGTATGTTCTGCACCTTTACTGAATTTCTTAGATACCATTTTACTTCTCCCTCTCGGATCAAGAGACCTTTTAATTCATTTTCTTGCCTGATTGCTCTAAGACTTCGGTATTCTAATGAATAGAAGTAAGAATAGGCAGCCTTGACTTGTTTCTAATCTTAGAGCAAAGGTTTTCAGCTTTGCACTGTTGAGTATTATGTTACCTGTGGACTTGTAATATATGTTACGATAAATTTCTTCTATGCTAAATTTGTTGAGCTTTTTTTTTTATGATGACAGGGTACTGAATTCTGTAAAATGTTTTTTTCGACATTTTATCTTACCTTTTGCTAATGTGGTGTATAGTATTTATTGATTTGTATGTGGTGAACTATCTTTGTTTAGTCAGGAAAAATTCCACTTCGTCATGACGTTTCATCCTTTTAATGTGCTGTTAAATTTGATTCACTAGTATCTTATTGAGGACTTTTGAATTTCAGTTTATCAGGAATATTGGCCTGTAATTTTATTTTCTTATAGTGTCTTTGGCTGACTTTTGTATCAGAGTAATACTGGTGTCTTAAATTAGTTTAGAAGCATCCCCTCCTCTTCAATTTTTTTTGAGAAGGATCGATAATAATTCTTATTTATGTCTTTATTTATTTATTTAGAGGTTGGATCTTGCTATGTTGCTGAGGTTGATCTCAAACTCTCAGGCTCAGGCAATCTTTCTGCCTTGGCCTCCCAAAGTGTTGGGATTACAGTCATGAGCCACCAAGCCAAACTAATTCTTCTTTAAATATTTGCCAGAATTCACCAGTGAAGACATCTGACCTTGAACTTTTTTTGGGGGGGCAATTTTTGATTACAGATTAAATTTCCTTCTTCATTACTGTTCAGTTTTAATTTTGTGTTTCTTTATAATTTTGTCTAGGAATTACTCCTTTTTTTCTAGATTCTCCAACTTATTGGCATATAATATTTATGGTAAAAATCTCATAATTAATTTTGTTTCTGTGGTATAAGTTGTATGTCTTCTTTTCATTCATAATTTTATTTATTTGAATCTTTTGTCTTTTTTCTTTGTCTAGTCAAAGATTCATTAATTTTGTTTATCTTCTAAGAAAACCTCAGTTTCATTACTCTTTTTAATTATTTTTCTAGTCTCCATTTTATTGATGTTTACTCTGATCTTTAGTATTCCCTTCATTTTATAACTGTGGGCTCAATATGTTATTTTATTTCTATTTTCTTGAGTTGTAAAATTAGATTATTTATTTCTGATCTTTCTCTTTTCTTTTGTATAGGCATTTTTTCATTATAAACTTTGTTCTTAGAACTCTTTTTACTGTTTTACATAAGTTTTGGCACTTTGTGTTTCCATTTTCATTTGCTTCAAGATAAATTTTGACTTCTCTTCTGACTTCTTTGATTCATTGCTTTTTCAGGAATGTGTTGTTTAATTTATGCATATTTTTCATGTTTCAGTTTTTCTCCTGCTATTGGTTTCTAGTTTCATAATGTTGTGCTTATAAATATACTTGATATGATTTCAATCTTCTTAAAATTATAAAGATTTCTTTGTGGTCTAACACATGATCTATCTTTGAGAATGTTGTATTTGTGCTTGAGAAGAATGTATATTCTGCTGCTGCTGGACAAAATGTTCTGTATGTCTGTTAATTTCATTTGGTCTAATACATAGTTCATGTTTGTTGTTTCCTTACTGATTTTCTGTCTGGATGATTTATCCACTGTTGAAGATGACATATTGAAATTTTTGTCACATTTATTATATTACTGACTTTTCCCCCTTCAGATCTGCTAATATTTACTCTACTTATTTAAATGCTTCAGTGTTGGGTGCACATGTATTTGGAATTGATATAGCCTATTGTTGAAGTGACACTTTTATCACTATATAATGACCTTCTTTGTCTGTAACACTTTTCAATTTAAAGTCTATTTTTCTGACACAAGTACCACTGTTCTCACTGTCTTTTGATTTCTATATGTATGGGATATCTTTTTCCACTCCTTCAAATTCAACCTTTGTATCTTCAAAACAGAGGTGAATCTCTTTTAGGAAGCATGTGGTTATATAGTTGGGTCTTTTTATAAAGCCATTTCACTATCATTTTTTTAATTGAAGAATTTAGTGCATTTAAATGTAAAGTAATTACTGATAGGTAAGAATTTACTATTTCCATTTGTTTAACTGTTTTTTTTCTTTGTTCCTTTCTTCTTTTAATTTTTTTTATTTAATAATTTTTGTAGTGCTATTCTTTGAATCTTTTCTCTTTACTTTTTGCATGTCTACTGGACATATTTACTTTGTTGTTACCATAAAGGTTTATGTGAAACATCTTTCAGTTGTTATTAAGCTGATAACAACTGAATTGTGATCATATAATCTTCCTTGCCTATAAAGTTTCTGCAGACAAATCCATAATAAACTTATAGGTAATCTCTATTTTTTTCTTTCTTTCCTGGTAAATATGCTTAGGTTCGACCTTTTTGGAGATTTTAGAGCTTTAGGTACCTAGATGACCATATCTCTTCCAAGTTTTGGGACACTTAATGACAGCATTTGTAAAAATTAATTTTCTGTACCCTTCCTCTATTTTCTTCTTCTGGGAATACCATAGCATGGAAGTTAGCTTGCTTGATGGTGTTTCATAAACTCCACAGACATTTTAAATTAATTTTTTCTCAACCGCCCCCCACCTGACTAGATAATTTCAAATGACCAGTCTCTGATTTAAGAGATTCTTTTTTCTGCTTTATCTAGTCTGCTGTTGAGGCTCTCTACTGTGATTTCTGTTTCATTCATTGTATTATTTGGTTCCAGAATTTCTGTTTATTTTATTTTATGATTTCTACCTTTTTTTGTGATGTTGTGCTTGTTTTTTTTTTGTGATTTGCGTAGCCTTGAAATGGTGTCTGGCAGCCCAAGGAACAGACACTTTTTCTTTTAAATTACAGACTGGTTTCATCAGGTAAACTTTTTTCTGATGGGTTGCTAGACTGATAGGATCATAATCAAGTGAGAATGGAACTGGGTCATATGACTCTTGTGGGTTTGCAATTAGATTCATGGTTGTTAGGCATGTTATCACAGTCATGAGAAAATGCAAATCTTACCATATCCACAGATGGATGAGGCTGTCTCTGGAAGCATAGTCAAACATAGTTGGAGCCAGGTCAATGGGTCATTCCTGTGTCCACAGTTGAGTCCTCAGACAGTAAGCTTGTTACCAGGAGCACAGATGTATGTGGCTCCCACCAGGTTCCCTCAGCAGCTCCTACCAGGTCTCAGCGTTGGAAGGACTATTTCCAGGACCATGGATAATCAGGCATGAAACTGAGTCTCAGGTTTGTTTCAGGGTGCATAGTCAGGAATGAGGTATGGAGCCTGCTCCTAGGAACATGGATGAACATCACTGAGACGCTGGGCAGGCAGGACTCAGAAAAGAGCTAGAGTTATATCACAGGGTTGCTTCAGGTTCTGCAGTTGAACTGAGGTTTGCAGGCTTGTTACTGGACACCTGGATGGGTATGTCTTTCACTGGATACTTGCAGGACTGACTCTTGATCAGAGGTATAGTGAGGCTAAAGGGATGTCACAAGACTGTTTCGGGATCCATGGTAAGATCTACTGCAGGTGAGCCTGTAACCCGGGGGCATGGATGGGCATTGTTCCTCTGAGGTTCCTTGGTGGAAGGGGCTGTTTGCAGGACTATGGAACTTTTCCCCTATAGTATTTTATTTCTCTCTCTCTCTCTTTTTAATCTGTTTTGCCTTTGTATGGTAACATGAACAATTTTAGAATTCCATTTTGATTTATCTATAGTGTTTTAGAATGCATATTTTGAATAGCTTTTTGTGTTTGTTCTAATTATTATATTGTGTTTATATCACTTATGATTTTCTACTCACTTTATCATTTTACCAGTTTGAGTGAACTGAAGAAAGCTTAATTCTCTTTACATTCCATCTCCCCTGTCAATAACATACTTTAAAAATATATTTTCTCTACATACATTTAGGACAATATCAAACAATGTCATAATTTTGTTTTAGCCAACAACATAATTTAGATAACTCAAAGAGAGAAGAAAAGCTCATTGATAAGTTTATTGATATTCTTATCATGCTCTTTCTTCCTTTCTGATGTTCCAATGTTTTTTATTTTTATTAGAAAAAAAATTCTTTAGTCATTACTTGAGGGTAGGTATGCTGCTGAATTTCTTTTGCTTTCTCTCTTTAGTTTTCCTTCATCAGAGCATATCTTGATTTCTCTTTGATTTTCTCCTTTTTTCCCCTGAAGTGTATTTATGCTGCACATAGGAATCTTAGCTAATTTTTTTTCCAGCACTTAAACATGTTGCATCACTTTTATATGGCCTCTGTTTTTAAATGAGATATCTTCTGTCATTTGAGTTATTTTTTCCTGCTATGTTTAAGTAATATTTTCTCACTGCTTTCAAGATATTTTCTTTAACCTTAGTTTTCAGCAATTTGACTATTATGTGCCTTGGCATAGATTTCTTTTGATTTATTCTATTTGGACTTTTTTCATCTTTTTGAATGTGTAGGTTTATGCCTTTTGCCAAATATGGGATGTTTTCTACTATAAGTTATTTGAGTACTTTTCCAGACTTGTCCTTGTTCTCTCCTTTCAGAACTATGATAACACAAATGTTCAGTGTTTCCTTAATTCCCATAAGTCTCAAAGCTACTTTTATTTTTGTTTTGGTTTATTTTGTTTCTGTTGTTTATATTGAGTTATATCTACTTTTGTATTTTCAAGTTCACTAAGTCTTTCCTCTGTATTTTTCATTCTGATGTTAAGACTATGCATTGCATTTTTTTATCTAAGTAAAGATATGTTTTAGTTTTAAATTTTGTGTCAGGTTGTTCCTTATATCTTCTGTTTCTTTGCTAAAGCTTTCTGGTTTATTTTGTAAAATTTTGTTTCATGTATATTTGGAGTTGCTTGTTGAAACTGTTGAAAATCTTTGTCAGATAATTCTAACTTCTCTGTCATGTTAGTGCTGACATTTATGATGTCTTTTTAGTTCAGTTTAAGATCTTTCTTTATGTAATGAGTGGTCAAATCATGTATATATTAGATATTAATGTATGGAACTCTCAATTTTATTTAAGCTTTCTGTTTTATTTGCCTTCCTTTTACACATCTCTGACAGGAAAAGGGTACTCCCTTGTTACTGCCAGGTAGAATGGAATGTATATTCCCTATTCAGCCTCTACTGACATCCAAATGAAAAAGTTCTTGTCACTGCCCGGCAGAAAGGGGAGTTCTGGCTCCCCACTAAGTCTCCACTTATAGTGCCTTTTCTAGAAGGTGTAAAATTGCCCTTATTCTTGCTACCCACATGACCTCCACTGATTGCACAGATAGTAACATTCATGCTGTTAACACTGGGAGATGATAAAAGGTCTAATCCACAACAAGGCCTGCTATGACACCCCCTAATCAGGGAGAGAGAAGAAAGACTTATTACTGCCAGGTGAAAGTGGGAAAGTGGCAGTCAAGGCTTCCCACATAATATTAACTGACTATGTAGGAGTGGAGGTGTCAGTGAAGGTGTAGTTGCTGTTGCCAAGGATGGTAATTCCAGTTCACTAACTAGGTTTCTATGACACTGCCATAATAAGGTCATGTAGGCAACTTGTTACAGCCTGTCAAAATGGAAGTCTAGACTCCCCACTTGTCCTTTGATAGCATGAGTAGGACTGGTATCATGGTTATTTCTGTGGTGTTTGGGAAAGAGTGGTCATTGTTTAGAAGTTTTCTGTCTTATTGGCTTCCTTTTTTCCCCCCTTTGGCAACAGAGAGAAGATTTTTATTGAAGCTTCTTTTGTCTTCAGTCTGTTGACATCTCTGGGTTTCTATCTTCTTCAGCTCCAAGACTAGGATATATGCAGTAAATATAAAGCTCAAGGAACTCACCATCTTGCCATTCTTTGGATTCAATGTTACCTTTTCTTTACTCCTTTGAGTCTTCTTGTAATTTTTTCTAAATAAATGATGTTCAGGTTTTTTTCCTGGTACTTGCTGGGAGGAAAAAGGAAAAGCACATTAGTCTCATCTTTGAGAAACAAGGCCTGATATTGTTGCATTCTTTATAGCTAGTTACAGGGCTAATCCTAAGTGATAGAGAAACAGACTCCACCACTTGATGGGAGAGTTTTCAAAGTCATATTGCAAATTTATTGACAGGAAGAGGAGGAATTGCCAGTCATTTTTATAAGCTATTAAAATCTCTCAAAACACACATTTTCATGTGGATAGTAAGAAAAACTTAGGTACATACAGATGGTATGGTCAGGGTACCCCTTAGGGTCTTTGTTGACCCCTTGGTGTCTTGTTCTCTAGAGTAATGGAAAAATTTAGTTTTCAGTGTTGCAGAAGAAATGAAATGATAGTTAATTTCATGTATTATAGAATAAATTTTGATTTTAAGAAACTTCTGAGATCTAATTTTTTCCACTAATGGAATGTCCAAATTCTCCCATGTTATATCTATGAGTGAGTGAGAATAATTAGAAATAAAGTCTGAGATTTCTTGCAATTTTTTCCTTAATGCAAACTTCAAGCTCTTCTGTTTCCTATTGATTTATTCATTTGTTAAATATTAGATTTGAGTACAGTATGCAGCAAAAATATTTCTGCATGAGCTGAGGAAACTTATACCAAGTTAAAAGATGTCAAACTTACCACCATGATATAGCCCAGCCAGTTATACACAGGATATTCCACACTTGGAAAATATAAACAAAGGATTGTAGAGTGCTAAATCAATTTCATTCTGTTTTTGTGTTTCATCATATTAGGTGTTAAGAGCCTTATTTGTATTGGATACTATACTATACATTCTTCATAAATTGCCTTATTAGCTTACTTTGATGTAAATATTATAATCACCATTTTACAGAGGAAACAAATATTTCAATGAGTTAATGACTAGCAGAAGAACACAGTGATAGTAACAAAATTAGGATTCAGACTTAGTTCTCTCCAGTTCAAAGGTCTGTCCACCTAACCACAAAGTCACATTGTCTCTCCAAATCTGCCTCAAATGGCAACAACTCTGAGACTAGAATTCTAGGAATGAAGGAATGTTTCTACAGTTTTTGGAACTGTTGACATTAAAGTAAAATTTGTGACAATGAAGTTGAACTTCACAAATATGAAAAGACTAGAAAGACTTCATGCTTCTCCAAGATGCTCAAGCAAGCTATTTTAATAGACTTTTAAAATAAATTTGAGAGAAAAATTTTATTGTATCATTCAGCCAGTAGTGTTAGATACCTGAAATACTGCAATGCATTCTTATTCTGAGCAATAACTAATGCTAATATATTATCCTGAGATACTAGATTCAGAGATACGTTACAAATAAAAATTTTTCATCTTGTTTCCCTAGATTACCTTACCTATCTTGCATAGGCTAGTACAAAAGGAAATATGCTTATCAGTGACCTCTTAAGTATTAAATATTTTATCAAACCAATAAATACCAACATGTTTGAAAATAATAACTCTAAGAAACATGTCTGAAGCTCAGCTCTGCCTTTATGAAAATAGACAATGCTTACAACTTTATTCTACAGCAATTGTGAGAATATCACAATTGTTAGAAAAAAATATTAGGGCAGCACAACACAAATTATGGCAGACTGATTGTCATCACCAGGAAATATCTGCATATGTGTTGATTTTGAGAACTGTCTTTTCTCTCAGATTAATTGACAACGAAGAACCTTTTGAAGGTAATGCTTTAGAAAGAAGACAAATAAGAAATAAAGTACTAAAATTTACGAAATGAAAAAGAATCTAGATATTACGTTTATTTATATTTTGCTTCAATTATCAGTAGGTTCAGTAATCATTAGGCAGCATGGCACAGTGAATAGAAGGAATTTTGAATTCATGCAGACAATATTTTATGACAACTCTTCCACTTCATACTATATTGCTGATCCTTTATAAACTTCAGTTTTCTCAACTATGCAGGAATTTTCTTATTGAATTTATTATTTTATCATTATGAAATGACCCTCTTTATTTCTAGTTATACAAGATGAGTTTCCTTATTCCAAAAAAATCTGAAATTCAAATGGCTCCAAAATCCAAAACTTTTGCATCATCTGAGTTATCTAGTGGTTGTTTTAGGAGGACAAACTTTCTGTTCCAAACTTAACTGACTGTCACAAATACATTTTTAACTTCTTCCATGAATAGATTTTATATACATTGTGTCAGCCAAGTCATTTTAGCTGCTTTTTCCCTCTCCTCCATCTTAACCTAGATATATGATTGACTGGGGACTATATTTGATTGACTGACATAAAGGTTTAAATATAAACACTTTATTAACCCTGCAAGAGCATCTTAAAAGAAGAACATGATAGAGATAGACATACAAGGTAGACATGTTGATTTTGAAGCCATTTACATTGTAGCTTAACTTGACAGAAGCAATGAATCAAATGAACAGCTGTGTGAAATAGATCCAAAGATATTTTCCTCACACTATTTGAATAAGCAGCTCCATGTAGGCAAGCAATGCTAAAGGATTATGTAAAAGCTTAATGCTCTCTTGCCCCTTGTAGGATTTCAAGTTTGACTCCAAATTCTATTTTCAAATTTTGTTTTGTTTTTTGGAAGTTTTTCTTTTTCAGATCTGAGATGGATCCAGGTTATTCATACACGCTCTGTGTTATGATCTAGCTGAACTTTGACCCTTGTAGAATAACTCAGAAATCTAAGCCATTATTTCTGGACGAGTCATTGGGCAATAAATAAATAAATAAATAACAACTTATATGATTAGTTAATACTTAATAATAAGCATTAACTATGAGTAAGTAGTATACTAAATGACTTACATGGGTTAACTCATATAATCTTTACAACAACCAAATGGCATGGATAATATATTGCCTTTATTTTACAAATGAGAAAACTGAGAATCCAAGAATGTATGCAATTTTTCTAAGGGCAAATATCTAGTACCTAGTAGCCAGAATTAGAATCTAGACAATCTGCTCCAGATTCCAGTCTTTTAAACTACAGATCTCTACTACATATCAGTTATCATGACGGAACACATATTTCCAAATGCAAGTCCTGCTGATGGGTGATGGGAAATGATTTCTTTTTTTAAATTTTTAAATTTTTTTATTTTAAAGATATGGGGTACAATTCAGGGTTAGGTACAAATAGGAAGTGACTTTCTAATGGTAGCCATCTTGCACAGCTGCATACACTTTATAGAGTCGAAAGTGCTTTCACATATTCCAGTTAATCATAAAAGTCACACACAAAAAAGGCATTTTTCTCATTTCAAAGATACTGTAATCAGAAGCTGAATAGGATAAGTGAGTTTTTCAAGGTTATGCATGGAAGAAGCATAACCAACTTTGGAATAAGTTAGACTTGGGCGAGTAAGTTAAATTCAGTGAGCTAAATTTTTCTTGCCTGTAAAATAAATTCCATTTCAGATAACAATTTCACTCAATGAGGTACCTGCCACTTGGTGTCTACACAGTAAACATTTGGTCTTTTAATTTTTTAATCTATGGAAACTTTAGATATTATTTAATTTGTAGGGCTGAAAGAGGTAAGAAAAAAAAAGAAACCATTAAAATTCTCAGCAAGACTGGTATTGGTACCACAGCAGGCATATAGCCCAGTGGAACAGGATAGAGATTCTGGAAGCAAAATCTCAATTTCTCAACCAACTCATCTTCGACAAAGCCTCCACTAACAACCACTGGGAAGAAGAGAACTTAGTCAGTAAATGGTGCTGGGAAAACTGACTGACCACATGCAAAAGTTTAAAACAAGATCCCTGCCTATCACCATACACAAAAACCAACTTTAAATGGATTAAAGACCTAAATGTAAAACCTCAAACTATAAGAATCTTAGAAAATGCAGGAGGTACCCTTGGAAATTGGAACTGGCAACCAACTCCTAATCAAATCCCCAAGTGCCCATGCCATAAGAGTTAAGATAGACAAGTGGAACCTCAACTAACTGACAAGCTTTTGCAAAGCCAAAGAAACCATCAAGAGAGTGGGGAAACAGCCCACAGACTGAGAAAAAATATTTGCCAACTGTATATCTGACAAAGGCTTAACATCTAGGATTTACAAGTTTCTCAAACATGTCAAAAAGAATAAATAAAGCAGTCCTATTAAAAAAATGGGCAAAAGATATGAATAGACACTTCTCAAAGGAAGACATATGAGCAGCCAACAGTTAAATGAAAAAAAGCTCAGCCTCTCTAATCATCAAATAAATGCAAATTAAAACTACACTGAGATACCACCTAATTCCAGTCAGGATGACCATCATCAATAACTCAAAAAACAACAGATGTTGGAGAGGATGCAGGGAAAAGGGAACACGTTTGCACTGTTGGTGGGAACATAAACTAGTACAACCTCTGTGGAAAACAGTGTGGTGATTCTTAAAAGATCTAAAAATTGATCTTCCATACAACCCAGCAAATCCCCTTCTGGGAATATACCCAGAGGAACTAAAATCATTCTACAAAAAAGGTACCAGCACATGCATGTTTATTGCAGCACTATTCACATAGCGAAAACACGGAACCAACTGTGCTGCCTATCAAAAGTAGACTGGGTTAAAAAAAAAAATTGGTATATATACATAGTCATGGAATATTATGCAGCCATAAATAAGATCAAAATTATGAACTTTGCAGCAACTTGGATGGATTTAGAGTCTGTAATACTCAGTGATCTATCACAGAAACAAAGAACTTAGTACCACATGTCCTCACTTATAAGTGGATCCTGAACAATTATCATAATACTATAAGAAAGGGATTGGCAGTAGTGGGCAACTGCCAGAGGAGGGAGTGGTAAGGCACACTTCATCAATAAGGGTAGCTGATCTCAAACTACGTGATGTGGGGACCAAAGTGAGGCCAAACTTTATCTGTACAATGGTCATTTGTATACCTAACCCTTAATTGTACCCCACATTTAAAAAAAAATCCTCAGCAAGAACTATGTAGTCATAGTCAAACAGTCTAAATATGATTTCTTAATCTGAGGAAAGCAAAGGTGTTAAAGTCTAATAATTGTAATAAGTGGTGTTGTCCTTCATAGACTAAAGAAGATACATCATCTTAACTTTTTCTATTATCTTGATGGCTTCAACTTTAGTCTGGTTTTAGGTCTGACTAGTAAAAACCATTGAGCAGGGAGCTTCTGCTTCCAGGAAGTTGGAGTAGACATATTTTTCTCTATTCCTTCTGCTGAATACAGCCAAAAAAAAAAAAAAAAAAGAAAGAAAGAAAGAAAAAGAAAAAGAAAGAAAACAAAAACAAAAACCCTTTTGATGATATCATATGCAAAACAATTTTAAGTAGACTCTGCAATGTTGAAAGAAGAAACCAGACCAGCCAGAGACCTTGGGGCGTGAGGAACAACACGGTGATAATTTCCTTGGGCTCTTTTTCCCTCATATATCATAGACTTGGAGCTGAAAAAGCAGACAATCTAGAAATGCCAACAGGCACTTACAAAGCAAACAAAACAAAAACTCCAGTGAAAGCCTACTGTCTCTAGGCAAAGGGCCAGGAAAGGGGCAGGCTAGGGAGACAGAAAACTTTTAGACAATAACTATTCCACTTCATATTAACATCACAGTCTGTGAGATGTGCAAGGCCAGTCAGGGTCCCGGTATTCCTGGTGGTGCCTTGACTAAAAGTAAAGTTTCATCTCATGAGTGAGATTGGAAGAGAAAGGGGGTCATCCACTTCCTAACTGTATTCACAGGGAACTTCGTTTCAATGACAGGCAGCAGGAATAGGATGAGAAATACTGACATTTTGCCTTTCCCAGAATGATAGTCCTCAGACTGGGAGGTGAGGAAAGAGGGATTGCCATGGTCTTGGCTGTACCAGTCTGGAGTGGAGTAGTGAGTGTCTCGCTGAGATGGGAGGGGAAAAGAAGGCAACAAGTTTTGGTGCAAATACTACAGATTCTGATGGTTTTTACAGAGTTTTCATAAATTTTCTTGAGCAAATGTTTCTTTATTTGCTGTATGCCTTTAGGCTTATTTTGAAAGATGTCAATATTTTTAAAATCACTAGCTTCACTGGGGAGTGGCTCAGTGGACATCTTCTTGCTGTCATGCTAGAAGTGAAACACGTTTCTATATTATTTCTTACAACTGCAAACTAGACTGCCCTCAAAATAAAATAATTTAATCTTAAAAAAAGATGAAATAATGTTTTAGATTAGTTCCAAGACAGATATTTTTGTGCAAGTGATATTGTGGGAGGAGCTCCTCTGGAAACCAGCTTCAGGCTGATCCCTTAAGAGCTCTGGGACATGATTTATACTGTAGATTTGTATCTAACTTGAGACAGGTCAGTCATTCACTGAATTAAGGTTGTTTCTAGGGAGTGATTGCTCCTCTGGTCAGGTACTCTTAAATGCCAAGGGCAGTTAGCTAGAGAAAAGGCCAGCTGCGACCAATTAGTAGCCAACATTGACAACAGGTGAGGAGTGGGTGCACTTGTCTCCTAAAGGGTGGAGTAACACACCCACAGCGTCTATTACTTCCAGTCATTTATTTATTCTGTCATTCATTTATTAAGGTGAACACTATTTCAGGGGCTGAAGAGTCTAAGATAAGTGAAAATCAATGGGTGTCTTCTTTATGTCATGGAAGAGATTAAAGTAAGAGACTGTTATGGTAAATGGGTCAAGCCAGGTGAGTAGAACAATCACTTTTGCTCGTGACATATAAAATGATACAGTTGACCTGGCAGTTCTAAGATGATCCCTTCCCATTTGAGGAAACAAATCTGTAGCCTTGACATAACTTGTTCAATATTTCACGTATTGTTTTTTCATTCATTTTAACAAAGTTGAGCACCATGCTAGGCACTATTGTTATCAAGATAAATGAGTTGAGAGTTAAGCTTAGAGAGTCAATTGTGCAGGGAAGAATGGGGAGAAGTAGCTCAGTAAACTCAGAACCATCTGGGAAGTGCTATGTTAAAGGTCAGTCTGGGAGCAATGGATTCACAGGGGATGCGTGGCTTCCTGAGAACTTGTCCACCTTTTTTTATTTTAATTCAGTGCTCTTTTACTAAACTACAGACAGAATCACTGGAGGGGAAAGAGTTCTCCAGGAATACCCTAGGGTTTACATTAAATCATAATCATGTTAAATACATCAGTCATCATATTATGCATTGCTATGGTAAACTCACTATTAAAATTTGCCATGGTTATAAATAAAAATAATGTAGTTTTTCCTTCTATAAATTTGACTTTGCATGCTTTAATAAATATAATTATTTGGCACACTTAGAATGGGTGACCTTGTGAAAATTATTTCTAAGTGTTAAAAGAGAGAAAGCAGGGGAAATAAACTAAGGGGAAGAATACACAGAGTATTACCAGAACAACTGGAAAAATTATTTTTATACTGAATAGCAAAACATTATGAAAGCATGTTCTGAAAAAAATCTTTCTTCACAGCATTTTGATCCTATTGCCTATATACTTGAACCCCTTCTGTTATTTTCCTGTCAATTTAAATGAGAGAAAATAGTACAAAAATGAAAACATATTTAGTACAAAATAAGAAAAATCTTTATGCTGTACTTTTAAAATTCTAGTAAAAGTAGGTAATCGCACATTTAAAAATGCTGTATTAGACATTTTGAATATCTTCTTATTTATCATATTTCTTGATTTAAAATTATTATTTTATCATTTGGGAAATATTGAAAATACAAAACTGTATAAATATTATAATCTGATGTTTCCAGTGTTTCACTTGAATCATGTAGGCTATTGATTTGACTTAGTTATTGTTTTTAATCTGGGTGTAAGAATATCTTTTTTTTCCCTGGTTTATAAAAAGTATTACTTTGTTTTTGTTTATTATGCAAATTTTAACTAATTGAATTTAGATAACTCTTTCTGTCATCAGAATGGATAAGTAGGTAGATAGGTAAGTTGAGGTAGATGTGCTCATAATGTACCATATTGCTGGATCTGGTAAAATTGCTCTACTATTTGCCACCATTTAAAAAAATGCCATTGTAAGCTATGGTAGACTGTATCAAGTGGTTGTAATTTCCTGCTCCTTTTCCCAGCCATACCCTTGGCCGTGTAACTTTGCAGTGTCTTTTACGAAAAGAATATCATATAGTTCCCTATCTTTTGACTTTGGTTTTAGTCATGTAGCTTGCTTGGGTCAGAAGAGATTAAAGTTGTTGAGGATCAGGACACAGTACCTCAAAATATGACTACAGGAGACCAGAATATGCCAACCCCAAATATACTTCTTTTGCATATTTTGAGCTGGTTCTTCTTAGAAACTGCAGACAGGAGTTGCTCTGAAAAGCTATCCTTTTTTAAAATAAACAATTTACATCTATAAAGGATATCTATGTTAGTAAAATATCTGTATCAGAAAAAGAGCTGTTTTATCCACATCTCCTGTAAACAGCCACACTATAGGCAAACTTTAGACCTACATTCATGTAAACCAAGGGTAGAGTCTGCTCTCTGGGTAATGGTCCAGGGGAAGAGACCCATGCAGATCCTGGAAGTGAACTTGTGCCACTTGTACTTAGAATTCCTTGGTCCTATGATGGCCACAGGTAGTATCTCATTGTAGTTTTTATTGCATTTCTCTGATGTTTATTGAGGCTGAGCATGTTCTCATATATTTGTTGGTGTTGGCATGACTGTGGAGAAAAGGGAACACTTGTACACTATTGGGGGGGAATGCAATCTAGCTCAACATTTTTGGAAAGCCATGTGGCATGCTCTCAACAAACTAAAAATTGAACTACCATATCATCTAGCAATCCCACTTCTAGGAATATACCCAGAAGAACATAAATTGCTCTATTAGAAAGACAACTGCACACATATGCTCATTGCAGGTCTAGTCACAATAGCAAAAACGTGGAACCAACCCAGATGCCCATAGAAAGTGGACTGGATAAAGAAACTGTGTTTATATACATAATGGAATATTACACAGACAAAAGAAGAATAAAATCATGTCCTTTGAAGCAACATGGATACAGCCGGAGACCATCATACTAAGTGAACCATCACAGAAACAAAAAACTGAATACCGTATGTTCTCATTTATAAGGGGGTCCTAATCACTGGTCACATGAGCACAACAGGAAACAACAGATGCTGGACACTGCTAAAGGAGGGAGGGTGGGAGGAGGGATAAAAGGTACATAACCACACAATGGGTGCCAGGTCCACTGTCAGGGGGGAAAAAGTCCGCTAGAAGCCCAAACCTCACCTGCATACAGTTTATTTATGTAACAAATCATCACATGTGCCTCCCAAACAAAATAAAATAAAATTCATATCTTTTGCCCACTTTGCAATGGGGCTGTTTGTTTTTACCTTTTCGGCATGTTTGAGTTCCTTGTAGATCCTAGATGTTAGGCCTTTGTCAGAAACACAGTTGGCAAATATTTTTTCCCAGTCTGTGGGCTGTCTCACTGCTCTCTTGATGGTTCCATTGGCATTGCAGAAGTTTGTCAGTTTGATGGGGTCCCACTCGTCTATCTTATCTCTTATGGCATGAGCACATGGGGTTTTAACTAGGAATTGGTTGCCAGTTCCAGTTTCCATAGGGGTGTCTCCTGCATTTTCCAAGGTTCTTGTTGAGGTTTTACATTTAGGTCTTTGATCCATTTAGAGTTGATTTTTGTGTATGGTGATAGGTGGGGGTCTTGTTTTAATCTTCTGCATGTGGTCAGCCAGAAGACATACGAGCAGCCAACAGATACATGAAAGAATACTCAGCTTCACTAGTCATCAAAGAAATGCAAATTAAAACCACACTGAGATATCACCAAACTCCAGTCAGGATGGCCATCATCAATAATACAAAAAGCAACAGATGCTGGGGAAGATGTGGGGGGAAAAGAACATTTCTACACTGTTGGTGGGAGTGTAAACTAGTACAACCTCTGTGGAAAACAGTTTGGCAATTCCTAAAACATCTAAAAATCGATCTTCCATATGACCCTGCAATCCCCTTACTGGGAATATACCTGGAGGAACTCAAATCACTCTATGAAAAGGATATCTGCACAAGCATGTTTATTGCAGCATTGTCCACAATAGCAAAAACATGGAACCAACCATGCTGCCCATGGAAAGAGAACTGGATTAAAAAAAATGTGGTACAAATACATGATGGAATATTACCCAGCCATAAAGAAGGAAAAAATTATGAACTTCACAGTAACTTGGATGGACTTGGAGTCTATAATATTGAATGACCTATCACAGAAACAAAGAACTGAGTATCACATGTTCTCACTCATAAGTGGACCTTGTTAGTAGTGGGATATTGCCGGGGTGGGGTGGGATTGTCAGTAGTGGGATTCTGCCAAGGGAGTGGGGGCACACCTCATCAACAGGGGCACCTGCATAATGAACATTTGTATACTTAACTCTAAATTGTACTCTGCATCGTTAAAATAAAAAATTTTTAAAAGGAAAGAAATATTTCCAATAAAGTCAAATTCTAAGAAAAAAATAAAATAAAATATTAAGAAATAATTCTATGGTCCTACCTAGAAAAAGCTGAAAAGCAATTTGTAACTTCAGTCAAGAGAGGATTTCTTTTTGGAGAAACTAACAAGTCCGAGAAAAAAGACAGAATTACAGAAAGTTGTGGAGGAGCCAGACTAGCATCCAGGAAAGCCACCTCTAGAAAAGCCACATCCTTCTTCTGATGATATGAGCACTAAAGCAGTGCTCATACAAACAAAATATGAGTCAAAGGAATGATAGCAGAAATTAGAAAGATTAGAGGAGAAAAATTAAATAAAACCTCATTTTTTAAAAAAGAAAAATACAGAGAAAATAATTTTTAAAAGTAATAAGGAGAAATCCAGAAATTTTAATACTAGGAAAAAAAGATTTTTAGAAAAGACATAACTGAGAACTAATTCAAAAAAATCTTGAAATTCAAGGCTAATACTATTTAATTCAAAGTGCCTAAATTGTGCCCAGTGAATGAAAAACGATATATTTTAAGTAACATTCTCATAATACATGTTTGTTCTCCAGAACACTGCACAGATAAAGATCCCCAAATCCCACAGAGTGAATAAAATAGTAATATACATAGTACTGGGAATCGAATGACCTGAAACTTCTTAACAGCAGCTCTAGAAGCAATGGCTTCAGAATTTTGAGTTATTAAAACAAAAAATCCAACAGACTTTTGTAACCATTTAAACTATTAATCAAGTAATAAAACAAAACTGAATATTTTTTCACAAGCAGGTTCTCAAAACATGTATTACCAGGATTATTTTTCAGAGGGTAGGCCCTTTGTAACAGGCTTGCCCCACCTTTGGTAAATGTTCCAGAAACCAATCAGTATCAGTGTACCAGCTAGCATTGTTATGAGAGGCTGCATTCAGCTTCAGTAAAATTTCTTTTTCTTTTTTTCTTTTTTTTCGTTGAGATTCTTTCCATGCATTTGCCCATTTCAGCATGGGTGATTTATGAGTGTACCTGCCTAAACCACGCTGTGTTGAGTACTTTTTAACCAGAAACGGCATGACCCTCAAGCCCTACCCTCCCTCATCACCTGACTTCTCTCTGAGAAACTTTTTTTTGCTTCCCCTAGATGACAAAAGTCCTCAAAGGGAAATGTTTTGCTGATGTAGAAGAGGTGAAACAAAAGACGGCAGAAGCACTAAAAGGCATCAAAATGGACAAGTTCAAAAACTGTTTTGAGCAGTGGAAAAAGTGTCTTGATAGGTGCATTGCATCAACAATGGAGAGTACTTTGAGGGTACCTGCAGTTAAATGTGTAAGATTAAATACACAATTTCCACCCCTCCCCCCTTGTGTATATGAACCTACTGGACTTTGCTTTTCATCAAAATTATGGAATAAGTCAAACAAAAGGAAGATGTGGAGTTCAAGCAAAAGGCCACAACATAAGGCAAAAGAAAAAGGCATTGTGATGATGGCAAAGGGAGTTAGGTACAAAGCAGATATCTACACAACAGGACTAGCGAGATCAAGGAATGTGGCCTTACAGAACTTCCAGGATCTGATGGAGGGAGTAGGGATGGTGTATGATCATTCTGAGGAATAATTCACCTGTACTTATCCAACTCTGTGGATGTACAAACTATGATCCAGACCTTTTTGCTTCTGGGTATACATCTCTGTGATATCTTCACAAAGAACTAGAAGGGAGATGTAGATATGGCTGATCTATATGGGGTCTACAAAGATAGATCTAGGTATTCATTTCTGTGATGCTGCTTAAATAAAACAAGGTGAATCTCTTCAGGACCTACCCAATACCTGGGTTTTAGTTTCTTTCTGTGTCTTCTACTATATGTGCATTCTCTAGACATTCTATGACACCATTTCCTGGATAACTAAAGGGATTTTAATGATCTGATAGAATTGGGAATGTAAAATTTTCATCTTTGTAATAGAATTACATAATCTAATGGCTTAAAAAATATAAATGGAATACGACATCTCTAAGCACACATGTAAAAATTTTCATTTCCTAACATATAAAAGGACAATAATAGATTCTACACTTACGGTTATTTGAAAATTGAAATGAAATTATGTAGGCAAAATGCTCACCATAATACCTGGCCTACGGTGAAGTTTCTCAATAAATAGTAGCTACATTAAATGAGTTGGCTGCAGAAATGTGTTTTGAAGATTGTGATTTAAAGTTTTAAAAAATAATATTAAAAATGGGGATGGCTAGTTATCTAGACTAGATCTGAAAGGAAACGTTAACTCTTAAATGATTTGAAGTATACAATTAGAGTTTCTTATTACACTATCTTTAATTGACTAACATTTAGTAAGAACCTGCTATATACTAAGTAACTATATAATCTTCAGTATAAAACATTATGTTTGGAGCTCCAGAGAAGGTTTCAGATTTCAGAGACTGTTTCGCTGACGAGCCTATGTATACGTTATTCTCCAAGTATAGTCTGAGGACAGAGGCCTTTGCAATCTGCTTTATTACTGGTCTGTGATATGATAAGAACAGTAATCGAGAGTGAACATTTAGAAATGCTTATAGCAATTTGACAGATTTATTTCCTATGTTTTGAATGTAGTAATTTCAAAAATTGAGACTTGCATTTTTTATCTTATTTCTCTGCAATGCATTTATATTATATTTAATAAAAGTTTTCTCCTATAATGGATTGGGGAAAATAACAGGTCTACATCACAGGTGGACCACAGATAGTTTGGAATATGTGAATCCAAAGTCTCTACTCCAGTCACTCTATAAGATCACTCAATTTTTTAATAGAATTTTTCACTATCAGAAATTAACACATTCATTGAATGTTTATCTTGTCTCTTTGTACTAGATGGTCATAAAAGAGGAAGGATTATGTCTATCCTATTCACTCAGTAAACAGTGTCCAACATAAATTTCAGTTGAATGAATAAATAGGTTAAATTTTAGCCGCTGTTGTTATCACAGAACAATTGCTGTCAATCAGAGGCAGAGACAGCAAAGCTCTATGTAGGTGTGTTGTCTAGCAGTGGTGGGGCAGTGAGGTCAGTGCCTTTCCTCTCCAGACCACAAGATTTTCAGAATCTATGACTCCAGAAAGCCTTTAGGATTTCATGAATAATTAACTTCTTTAAATGACAAAGGGCGATTTTCTGAGCAATTAGCATGCTAATTATAAACTTTTTTAAAATAAAGATTTCTAATAGACTCAATATTGCTAAAGCATTTGAGTTAGATATTCTATGTGCCTGTGGTAATAAACTCTTTGAAATAAAACATTTTCCACTTATTTGCAGATCATTTTTAAAAATTCATACCAACCTCCCTTGCCCCATTAGTGTGAATTACAGATTCTTCACTGTCATGGTTAAAAGAGAGTAAGTTAATTTATATCTCTGAATGACTAAAGCTGGAAGGATATTTTTAGTGAATTTAATGACTGGATCTTGTGGTTTGCTGCAAAGACTGCATTAGAAACTGCTGTTGAAGTTAGAAAGGGGTGATGGAGAAGTATTTGTTACAAGGGTTTGGGGGGAGATGAGGGAGAGATGGAAAATAGTGAAAACTGCTTTCCAATTACATAATAGCAAATACCATACCTGTTCTTACAGAAGGTCAGAAATGCGGTGATGGAAGCCATCACATAATAGACAATTTGATGGTAGTAACTAAGAAAACACAAAAGGCATCTAATCTCCCCCCTACTGATAAAGCTGTCTGAGGTAGATCAATTTAGTCATGGTTGTTAGGAAATTGCTCTTGTTTGATGTTCCACAAGCAGATCATGTAGTTTCCTAGGAAACATCCTTTTTCACTTAAATCTAATTCTCCCACATTGCAGGATCTGATGACTCACTCAGCCTGACTTTTCTCTCACTTCTCTCTACCTATTAAAAAGGACCCACCAGCTGGAAATCTACTAAATGAAATGAATTTATTAGCTCTTTTCACCTTGTTCTTCACTTAACTCTTGTGTTCCTTCCTTATAAGCCTAACTGCTTCCCTGATGTGAAAGGCCAGAAATAATGAAGAAGCTAGCTGTGTGATGTGAGCAAGTGTTGAGCACTGAGTTCTCTCAATTTCTTGGTTATTAAACTATATTTCAGCTTCTGGCTTTAAATGGAAAACATCACATGCGTACAGACTTTTTTTCCCTTGTAACAAGTCATGGAATTTGATGTCAATTTCATTTAATTTAGGATTCCCAGTCACATTTTGTGGTTATGACAGAGATAGAGAGAAGGAAGGGAGATCAGAGGAAGCATACTACTTAGAGAATTTATGCAGATGTTTTAATCCTTATCTGCATGAATAGAAACACTGCCACAGAAATCTAGAACTTGGAGATAATCAGAGTAGGACATAATTTTATTTTGTCTGTGAAGTGCAGATATACAATATACTTTTAAGAAATTAAGTCAGCATGGTCACAGCTTCTAAATATGCTGAGTCCCCAGTTCATGAAGCCTGTATATTCTAGGCATAATTGTTTCTATAGTAACATAGGCACAGGCATGGGTGATAGACGTCTTCTGAGATTTAACGTGAATTTAAAAATTTCAGTGCAAAAAAAGTCATTGACTTTTTGCTTGGATGGCAACAGGAAATCCCCTGATTATGGATATTCTCTCAGTTGGTCTGTGCTCTGGGGCAACTGAACTGTCCTCTCCCTTTTTGGTTACACTCATTGAATCCTTACTATAAACCCAGAACTCTGCTAAGTGCTTTCTTTATGTTATCTCATGTGAGATGAGGTATGGTATCTTTACCTCATGTTTTAGATGAGAAAATCGAGGTTTATCATTGGTTAATGTTCTCCCCAACAACTCACAACTCAGGAAAGCTTCAGGGCTTTTCAACTCTCATGTCCCTGATCTCTATTATTATTCTACATTTTTTCTCTCACAGGCAAATTTAGTGGTTTTCTTGAGGCTGGGAGCTTGTAGGGGCTATGAAAATGCTTGTAGCTGAGCCACCAACTCACTAATTTCATACAAGCAACCATTAATATATCTGAACCTTAGATGAATCTCACCAATGTGACTCTAGAAAAGCATAATCTGTATGGTCAGAAATTGGACTTTTGCAGTAGAGTTACTTAAAGAATAGTTACCTAGCAGAGACTTCCCAATACAGCATCATGCAATCTTCAGAAATCATTTTCATTCCTCTGATGTGAAAGCAGAAACAGCCCATTTTCCAATCATCTCCTGTGCTGAATATTCCTAGTGCTGTCTGTTGTATCAATATGGAGAAAAGAGTTATGGTGGAATGCATGTTACTGGATGACTAGGAGTAAAAATCACCTTTGGTTAGAATATTACAATAACCTGTATGAGTGCTCACTTTTATCAGCTTCCCACTTCAGGATTCTTAGCAAACACTGACCTGAGTTTTATAAATGAATGGGCTTCATTTATAAAACTCTTCTTGAAAGCGAGTTACCTAACTCCACAGCAATATATGTCAGTTTTTAATGTATAACAAACCACCATACAACTTCAATGACATGTAACAATTAATATGACTATGGAGTCAGCTGATCTAGGCTTGGCTGATTTTGCATGGACTCACATGTCTGCAGCTGCCTAAAGATCTAGGCTGGTCTTGTTAGGGAGATTATCTACTCATGTGTCTCTCATCTTCTTCCTGGTTTAGCAGGCTAGCTTAGCCATTTTTTTTTCATAGTGATGGAAGGGAGTTCAGAGCACAAGTGGATACATGCAAGGTCTACTGAAACTAGGGTCAGATTTGACATGCTATCACTTTCACTGAATTGTATTTGGCAAGCAAAGTCACATAATGAAACCCAAAAGATGTATGTTCCCTTCCCACAGGGAAGAGCACTGCAAATTAGATGACTAAAGGCTAGGGTAGAGAGAGGATAAAGAACTGAGGTTGATCATGCAATCTACCAATGTGTCACATTTGAAATTCTATGTCTGACACTAATGGTGTCAATTTGGGCAATTTTAAAAATAATTTGAGTCTTAATTTCCTCTTTTGTTAAACTGCATTATTGCAATCACATATGAAGTCCTTGTGAGAACTGAATGAAGGAAAGCATGTGAAAGTTCCAGATAAGAAAATAAAAATGTAGCCAAGACAGAGCTTCAAAAACTTCATCCTTATTCCTACTCTGCCTTTCCTATTTCCCCTATGTTCCCATTTCAGAGATGTTCTCTTTTGATATTCAAGGGAATCTCCTTCTGAGGTTGGGAAACGCAATTACAAGATTCTGTATTCTCTGTTTTAGCCTCATTTTAGGCCCTTGCATGCTACCATATGACCATTAAGACTATATAAGCAATTATTTTCCAGTATGCACAGATGTTGTTTATTTCATTTGAGAACCCAAATCCTTATTGTTTCTACTTTTAAGGTCCATTTCCCAGGAAACATTTCATGCACAGAACCATAAAAAGCAGCAAATGACATTATTAATATCTAAAGACTCATTAAATTTCATTTGGTATTAAAATGCTTGAAACCCTCTGGAGAGTTCTGAATATAAATGTTCATTTAACCTACCTTTAAATTGCAGTACTCCAATAGGAGAAGGAATCAGATTTTGGTCAGCAAGTGTTAGATAACAGCTGCTTCCAGAGAACTGTTGTCTGCTCCCATTTCCTTTAGGTATTTGAATTTGCAACTGGAGGAAGAAGTCTTTCCCTGGGTATAGGATTGCCTTTATCTTCAGGCTCAGACAAGTTTCCATCCTTGGTTTCTAGGGACAGTCATTGTATAGGTCTCTGTGTCTTAAACATGAGTAGAAATGTCACAAACCCTTCTGGAATCTCTCAGTGGCAGCTGTCATAGATGATGTACAAAATATAAAGTAAGAAAGATTAAGAAACTTGCTGTATATTTTGGAGAGACTGGCCAAGGCAATTTGTGTCCTGGATGCAGTCGGAGAAGTTGTTTATCTCTAAAATGTAGGTGTGTGAGTTGGCTCATAAGTAATTTCCAGTTTTAGGTTGACTTTGAATGTGAGTGGGGAAGACTGGTAGCAGACAGCAGAATGAGGGTCACAAAGCCATTGAGGAAGTCATATAGGACCTTAGGTAAGTTGAGTAGGGGGTATTCATATGACTCAAATATTGGGTTAATAGAACATTTTCCTGGGAAATAGGAGCTGGGTATATGCCAGTTCACAGCAATATATGATAAAACTACCCTGACTTTTAGCCCTATCACATACTCATCGAATAGAAACATATCTGCACACATGTGACGTCTCCATTCATCTCCATTTCTGAGAGAGGACATTTAACACTATCAACTCCTAGTAGAGATCAAACTCAAAGGTGATCTGCAGGCATATTACTGACCAGAGAACTGCATATATGTGGCAGCATCTTGGAATGAAACAGAAATCTGAGATTTGAAAAAAGAATTTAATTAAATGCCTTTTTATAGAGATGAGGTCTGGTACCACAAACGACGCTGAATTTCCTAGGGACTAGCAAAAGTGGAAAACTGTTACTGCCCATAGACCTGAGGGGGCAAAGAAAGGATAGGAAGCCTGAGGAGATCAGGGACTAATAAATTGAGATCTCTAGACATAAATGCCACTCTCAAAGTGCACAGATCTCACTAGAACTGAGACACTGAGACATAGAGACAGCTAGAAGATAAGTGAATTGATCTATCTCTGTCCCAAACTTCTATGGGGTCTAAAATTGGTGAACACAATCAGGATATAGAGGGTAAGGGAACCCTAGTGATATAAGGGGTCAGAACCAAGGGCATAAGGCCTGACAGAGAAGGTAAAGAATGGCTATGAGTTAGGACAAGTACAGGATGATGCAAAAAATCTGTGACATCACTGAGGCCACTGAAAACCATTTGGTCTGCCAGTTCTGACTCTTCTCTTTCAAATGAATTACCTCATTGCCTTTAACTGTCTCCCATTTGTCAAAACTTAAGCCTTAGAGATGCAGTATTTCACAAATAACCTCCATATCATTTAAATTATTTCTTAGTGAAGAATCTCAGATATTTGATTTTTGCATTGAAAAAAAAATCTACCAAGAATCAACCTGTGTTTATCGACATATAATATAGTCTCTATTTTACTGAGTTGGAAGTTCAAAAATCTTACAGGAGCTGAGACTCGTCCACATCCCTAACATGAACTCACGGTGGAATCTGATGCTAAGGTTACAGAACACTCCAATGGCTAACACATCTCAGTGCATCCATTAAACTCTCTAAATTTTATGGGACTAATTACATTTAATGAACACCTAATGTGTCCTAGGTATGGTGCTGGGTGTTTAGGAAGGATACAGTGGCAAATAAGATATCACAGAATCAGAAATGCTGATCATTTTAGAAACCTACCTAAAGGTGTCTCCAATTGATTTTGGTTTAGTAAAAAAGTTAGAGCTTACAAATTTGCTTCATTAATGTTCTCTTGTATGTTTTAGTTCATCCTGTGATATCATGTCAACTCTTCTTTCTCCATCTCCCCATCTGCCTTTCCACATTTACAAGAGCCACGATTTTCAGAAGCAGCACTGCTCAACTCAAAAATCAGTATTCCAGGATAGAGCTGACTTCCTGACTCAGGGGATTTGAAATATCCTTTATCCTCTGAGGCACTGGTCCTCTGATTATAGCACTATGTAGCTACTTACCAAGCTTGTTCAGGTATCTGGCATGGAAACAAGTAAATTACAAACAAAATCTCCTGGAATGTGTTCCTATGTGTAGACTTTATTTGCATACATCAGTCCTTTACTTATATTGCTGCTGCTGCTACCAAACTGATTAATGCCATGAAACTAACAAAAAGCAGATTGTTGTGAATTCTAACTTTGATAGCATTTAGCCTCGGTCTGCTCAAGTCTATCTACTTCTCATTTGTTTTAAAATGTAGAAATCTGAGTACAAAATAAAGTTAAAATGGTTAAGTGGGAGAAAAGTCCTTGAAAAGGGAAAATAAGACATCATGTGGCATGTGCTAGACTAACCTTGAATGAGTTGCATGAAGACAAACAGTAATGTTAGAAAAGCCGCACACAAAGAGCTGTGCCTCAGCACTTGAACTTTCCCACTGTGTCATTCTTAACAGATGTCTGACATAATGCTATTTCTTTTTCCTTCTGGCTTGGGACTGTAGTTTACCTGTAAACACATTTTTTTTTTTTTTGCCCGCACCTTTAACCAATCTTGACTTTGGGGAGATTGTTCTTAGCAACTCTAAAAAAAAAGATGACAAAACCTTAGAAGTTCAGAAGCAGGAGGCAGTTTGGAGATCACCTAATTCAGCTTCCTCATATCACCTAATGGGAACTTCAGTCTAGTAATATAGAAATGGCAATTACTATGATAAAAATTTTCTATGCAGTCCCTGCACTGGTCAACATGGTAGCCACAAGCCACATGCACTTGAAATGTGGGTGGTATGACTAAGGACATGAATTTTAAACTTTAATTTAAATTCAAACAATCTGAATAGAGGCTACCATATTGGGTGGTGAAGGTATAGAAAATTCTTGTGACGTATTCAGTGTCACCTAGTTTTTTTATTTTTTTTTTTTGAGTTGAAGTCTCACTCTGCCGCCCAGACTGGAGTGCAGTGGCCGCTCCCGGCCACCGCAGCCTCGCCTGCTGGGCTCCGGCGATCCTTCCGCCTCAGCCTTCCGAGAAGCCGGAATTACAGGCATGTGCTACCACATCCGGCTGATTTTTTGATTTATTGTAGAGATGAGGTCTCGCTGCCCAGGCGGGTCTCGAACCCGCGGGCTCAGACAATTCACTCACCTCAGCCTCCCAAAGGCGCGGGATTACAGGCTGAGCCACCGAGCCCGGCTCACCTAGTTTTTAAGTAGAAGAATTCACTTAGCTATTCAGGACTTTTTTTTCTTTTAATTTTTTTATTTTAAAGATGTGGGGTACAATTCAGGGTTAGGTATACGAATGTTCATTATGCAAGTACCCTTGAAGATGAGGTGTGCCTCCTTTCCCCAGGAAGATTCCCACTACTGTCAATCTCACTTCCCCACCCTTCTCCTGGCAGTTTCCCACTACTGCCAATCCTTTTCTTATAGTATTATGATAATTCTTCAAGGTCCGCTTATGAGTGAGAACATATGATATTCAGTTCTTTGTCTCTGTGAAAGACCATTCAGTATTACAGACTCTAAGTCCATCCAGGTTGCTGTGAAGTTCATGATTTAATTCTTCTTCATGGCTGCGTAATATTCCATTGTGTACATATATGCTGAAAAGAAAAAAGCAAACCGCCCCAGTACAAAGCAGGCAAAAGATATGAATAGACACTTCTCAAAATAAGACACACAGCAGCTAGCAGATACAAGAAAAAATGCTCAGCCTCTCCAGTCATCAAAGAAATGCAAATTAAAACTACACTGAGATACCACCTAACTCCAGTCAGGACGGCTGTCATCAATAACTCAAAAAACAACAGAAGTTGAAGAGGATGCAACAAAAAGGGAACACTTCTGTTAGGGTACAGAGGGACTGGGTGAAGGTGGAGAGGCGAGGCGGGAGGCTTGCAGCACTGCCGGGGCTGGCAAGCCGGAGGTGCGCGCTGGGAACCCAGAGATCTGAGTAAATTGCAAAGAATTGTGACACACAGAGGTGAGAGAAGAAAATATTTATTTAAGAAAAGTTCACCCCCCACAGACAGGGAGTGGGCCTACACTCCAGGTGAGTGTGGTGCCGTAGCCCCCCAAAGCCCTGGCTTAAATCCTTTTCCTGGAGATGTTGCACGTGACTGCCATGACTTCCTTATCGACCACCTGTGTATGTCTTGGAGATCCTGTGACACAGAGAGCCATTAATGTCTGTCCACATTATCACAGCCCCTAGAGAAGGGTGTGACAAGGATTCTAATTCTCTTGCACCTTCCCAAACGACATTCCTGAGAGCTGGTGGAAGGTGTACCTCCCCTTATCTCCTAGGCATTCCCAGTGGGTAGCTTTGGGGGATCCTTGGCTTCCCAGTAGATAGTGCCCAACTTACTGGAAGATCGAATCCTCACCTGCTCCCCCTCTGAGCGGTTATAACTTTTGTAATTCCAAGTTTCATGACTTTTACAGTCCTTGCCCAATGCATGATGTTTTAGGTCTTGTATTTACTCTAGGCAAGCTTGATTGCTACTATGAGATACCTCTGATACCTGGAAGTCTGTTTCTGAAAAGACAAAGTCAGTAAAGTTAATTATACCTAAAGTGTACATTTCTCCAAAAGTACAGCTTCTACTTTCTCATCATTATGTCAGGGTTTAAGAACAAGATGAAAAATGGCTTCTCACTCTCGGTCTGTCCTTTCAACTTCTACACTGTTGGTGAGAGTGTAAACTAGTACAGCCTCTGTGGAAAACAGTGTGGCAATGCCTAAAAGATCTAAAAATCAGCCGGGTTCGGTGGCTCAGCCTGTAATCCCGCACCTTTGGAAGGCTGAGGTGAGTGGATTGCCTGAGACCGCGGGTTCGAGACCTGCCTGGGCAGCAAGACCTCATCTCTACAATAAATCAAAAAATCAGCCGGGCATGGTAGCGCATGCCTGTAATTCTGGCTACTCAGAAGGCTGAGGTGGAAGGATCGCCAGAGCCCAGCAGGCGAGGCTGCGGTGGCTGGGAGCGGCCACTGCACTCCAGTCTGGGCGACAGAGTGAGACTCCAACTCAAAAAAAAAAAAAAAAATCTAAAAATCGACCTTCTATATAACCCCACAATTCCTCTACCCGGAAGACTTCAAATCACACTATAAAAAAGGATACCTGTACACGTATGTTTATTGCAGCATTGTTCACAGTAGCAAGAACATGGAACCAACCGTGCTGCCCATCAAAAGAGAACTGGATAAAAAGGACTTTTGACCCAGTTAATGGATCCCTATTGGTTCCTGAATACTGGAGTAAGTCAGCCAACTAAGAACAGATCACATAATCAAGGTTACAGGAGAGAAGTGTTAGCTGTCTTGGCAATGACAAAGCAAAATAGGAGCTGCCAGAAGCTGATGGGGTAGAAGGTACAATAATATAATCACCTCAAAATATGGGTATTCCAGATATAATGCCCAAGTTGATGGAAAAATAAATAAATAAAGAACTTTGAGTGTATTATATAATTTTGTAAAGACAGGTGAAAGGAAAGCCCAAACAGTTATTGAACTGTAAACATTATGAGAAGGGGCAAGAAAAACAAGATGGAGTTGGTGTAAGACTATTACATTTATCTTGAGCAAAAAGTTAATCATGTTCTAACATGGATACATTAAAGAATAATATAGTTCAAATAGTCACAAAAACATCTTTGAGTAGAAGAAGTTAAAGCTGTTGTTTATGTGGAGTGAGGCAGTGAGTTAGCAGAAATGTATAGACACACAAGGAGTTAATAATGCTGTTTGTATTTTATCATCTTTGACCATGCTTGCGCTTTTTATTTTTAATAAATAAAAGCAATTTCTAAAAGCATCATGAATTTGAAATTAAGTCAGAAAATAAATTTATCAGGAATACTTTTTTTAAATGGAGAGATGCCTGGAAACAGCACTTCAGGCACAATTAAGTCTATCACTGCTTTCCCCTTGTGTTTAGCCAGACATACAAAATATTTACTCCCAGAATTATTTGTATTTGTCCAATACATAAAGCCAGTAATTTTGTCTGGCAATCTTAATCTCTCGCTGCATTAAGTTAGATCTTCTAAGTAATTATGAAATGCAATCAAAATAAGAAAAATTAGGCTGGATATTATACAAATTCCAACACATCTCATAGCAAGCTACAGTCGAAAAATAAGAAATACACAGGCAGGTCTGGCACTGCCTATTGGAATCTCCCAGGGAAGAGTGTTTGCTTACTCCACCCCCCATGGCTATTTGTCACACATGCTGAGAATGCAGAGGATGGAGGAGAGCCAAGAAGGAACTTATCTATCAGCATTGGGGGAAACAAGGCAGAGCTGCCTAGGCAATTAAAGTCCCTATTTGAGCTAGGTGTTGAAAATCATTGTTGGGGGTTGTAGATAAGGATTGTGGATGGGCAAATAACCTGCTGCAGAGCTCTAGTTCAGACACTGAAGGGTCAGCCTCACAGTGGCGTGAGTCCATGAATCCCAGCAAGGCATGACCAGTTGAGCACAAGATTCATGGACTGGCAAGACCAAAGTGAAGACTGGGCCCCAGCTAACCACTGAACATGTAGAAAGAGCTTGCCCAGCACAATCAGACTGGTTAAGTCCATTCCTGCTGTGCAGGAGGTCACTCTCTCAGTTTACACTTGAAAAGGAATACAAATGGGGTGCAGTATAACATGACCCTTCAGACAATAGCCATCCGAACTGACCCAGGTCAGGCAGAACTGTAAAAATAATATCAAATTTATTCTTACATGCTCTTTTCACTTAGCTATAGAATCACCATTTTCATGTTTAATTTCCAAAAATTTCATCCTGAATAATTTCATGTTCTTCAATATAATTCATACATTTAACCTTCTGAAAAGTCATTTACCTTTGTGATCTACAAAGGTTTCAGAGTTCTATCCCTCTGGGCCCTGTCAGGGCCAAGGAAGCACACGTCCTGTTAGAAATAGATTCTATAGGCAGTCTAGTTCATTGTCTAGAGGCTTTTTTGGCATAGAGATAACAATGTTCATCTTTAGGAATTCATCGTTTCTACCTAAGTTAACTTTAGGCTTATAGTCTCACCAAACCTGTATACAGCACATTTACCTATGGGATATATTTGGGGGTCTTCAACACCAGATTTTTTGCCAAAAATTTCCAAGGAAATTGTAAGCTGATCCTATATTTATGATGGAGAGTACAGGATCAAGTCCTCTTCACCCTATTCAATTTCTGAAATTTCTTTCCCTTTAGAGTGTGTCTTCATTCTAACAATTCCTTTACTCTTATTCTAGGCCCGTTACCCTTAGTTGATGCTAATAATTTCTGCAGGTATCCTAATTATTTCAAAACTGATTACACAAAAATTTGTGAATGCTATCTTAGTCTGCTCAGGGAACCATAGCAAAATACCATACACTGCATGGTTTAACAACATAAATTTATTTCCTCACAGACTTGGAATCTGGGAAGTACAAAGTCAAGGTGCTGGCAGATTTGATTTCTAGTGAGGGCTATCTTCTTGGCTTGTAGAAATCCACCCTTTTGCTATATACTCACATGGACTTTTCTCAGTGTATGCAAGCTGAGGAAAAGCGAGCTCTGTCTTTCACTCTTCCCCTTCTCATAAGGGCATTAATCCTGTCATGAGGTCCTCCCCTTCATAACTTAATATAATACTAATTACTTCCCAAAGGTTCCATCTTAAATACAATTCCATTGGTGTTTAGAGGTTCAGTACATGAATTTAGGGGTTGAGGTAAAAAACATTTAGTTAATAATACTTTGCATGAATATGGGTATATTCCTTGCTCACAGACCTGTCTGCCTCAGGTTAGATCCAGAGCATGATCCCTTGATTTATTATCTAACCTTCTGATTAAGCTAATATATCTCTCTTGATTGATTTTTCTCCAATCCCTCTTAGTGTGAGTAGCCTTTTTTCACACCGTCCATGGGGCCATAGCATGCACTATGGTCTGCACAACCTAATTTATGTGTGTAATCACTCGTGTGCCACCGCAAATACCAGCACATATATATTTTCTTCTTCTTCAGTTACATCTGTTGACCAGGGCAGATGTTTTCTTGGTTTGCTAACAGATAGTACAGGGCCAGAACTCAAGCATGTTTGACAGGTATGTGGTGCTGCTGGTGATAATGCCCTTAATGATTGGGGGATCATGGGGACTGCCAGCCTCAGATTTCATATTATCCCTGAATCTTACATTTTGTATGAACTCTTTGTTTATTATTGTCTCCAGTGCTCTGTGTTGCTTGCTTAACTTCTGGCATTCTGACTCCAGTGTTTTGACCATTTACAGGTTGGCTCGACCCAGGCAAAAAGCAATCTGACAGTCTAATTTCTTTCATGCCATCTCAAATGTCTTCTCAGTCAAAGCTGGAGGAAATTAAGCACTGATAATCGTTGATGTGTTTGAAGACATGATGTCCATCTTTAAAATTAGGTGTGAGAGGTTTCCAGCTCACTTGAATTTCAACAGAATAGTTCAAAGCTTAAGACATAGACTCCTGACATAACTTTTTGCTGTTTAAAGTGAATTACTAGAGGGATGAGGTGATTTATTTAAAATGGAGATAGGAAGGAAGCAGATGAGAGGAAAGGAGGAAGAGATAGGCATATAAATAGAGAACAAAATTTTTTTATACATGAACATTTTCTTATTTTAATAATGCAGGACACAGGGAGAGTTTATTATTGAATCTTTCTCTGACATTAATCATGATTTAAAATGTGTCATTGGTTACTGGGTATGGGCACTTCATCTTCATCTTTAACAACTGTGAAGCTATGATAAGCTACAGATGAACTTGAAAGAACACATGTAGTTCAAGAGGTTTTATAGGGAGGTTTTCAAGCGCAGGATACTTTGGAGTTATGAAACATTCATTCAATTTTAAACTTCTCTTAATAATGGCATATGATTTATCTAATCTCTTGGGGCATTAGTATTCACATTTATAAATTAAGAGATTTGACTAAATAACACCTAAACACTTCTAGAACTTCTAACATAAATAGTCTATCCTATCCTATCCTATCCTATCCTATCCTATCCTATCCTATCCTATCCTATCCTATCTTATCCTGTTTAGTTCTGCTCTTAAAATTGACCATAGATAAGAAAATCATATGACTTATCATTAAAAGAACTTCTGATATCCTCCAGAATGGGAGTGTAATATAGCTTTGTTAAATAATTGACCTTTTAAAAGCCCCAAAGGAATATGGGATGTAATTCAATTAACGTTTATTGTGGACTTTAGAAATAAAAGTTCCACTGCTCATAGAGGACATTTTATTTATATGTATGGTAGAACATTTGCACCCCCAGCCCTGACGTTGTTAGGAGCTGTGACCAGAGTTGCCATTCACAAGGCTCCTTTGCTAAGAATCTACCATAGTCTATTCCTGGCTGCGATCCACCTATGGAGTTGAGAGTCTCTCCTCAAGCTTCCCATAGCACCAATGCAAACCTTTATCACAGCAGTCTATGCACTGTTTTATAATTGTTGGTTGCCTTGCCTTTCTCCTCCACAAGATTGAAGGCAGAATCTGGTTCTTTTGTCCCTTATACCCCGGGGCACATGCAGTAGGACTGAGACTAGAAAGAGAGAGACAGGTGAAATACCTGATAAGTGCAGAGTCAGCACCTGCACAAACCTGAGAGTGAGTTCCTTCTCAAATTTTGTACCTTAGTTTCCTCACTTGCTTTACCCTAGTCCAGGCCCTGATGGGCAGAGTGCTTGGCATGTAGTAGGCTGCTAGCAAGCCAGTGACAGGAGGAAGTACTGTACTTGGGAGTCAAGCTAGGTTTTAAAACGTGGTATAGCTTGGTATTGGTACAGGAACAGGCATATAGATCAATGGAACAGAATTGAGATTCCAGAAGCAAAACCTCAATTTCTCAACCAACTCATCTTCGACAAAACCCCCACCACCTACCAATGGGGAGAGGAGAACCTATTCAGTAAATGGTGCTGGGAAAATTGGCTGACCACATGCAGAAGATTGAAACAGGACCCCTATCTATCCCCATGCACAAAGGTTAACTCCAAATGGATCAGAGACCTAAATGTAAAACCTCAAACCATAAGAACCTTAGAAAAGGAAGGAAATACTCTCATGGAAATCGGAACTGGCATCCAATTTCTGTACAAAACCCGAAACCTTATTAAACTGACAAGCTTCTGCAAAGCCAAAGAAACCATCAAGAGAGCAGGGAGACAGCCTACAGACTGGGAAAAAGTATTTGCCAACTCTAGGTCTGACAAAGGCTTAACATCCTGGATCTACAAGGAACTGAAGCGTACTGAAAAGAAGAAAACAAACAACCCCATTATAAAATGGGCAAAAGACATGAACAGACACTTCACAAAAGAAGACATTCGAGCAGCCAACAAACACATGAAGAAATGCTCAACCTCACTAATCATCAGGGAGATGCAAATCAAAACCACACTGAGATACCACCTAACTCCAGTCAGAATGGCAATTATCAACAACTCAAAAAATAACAGCTGCTGGAGAGGGTGTGGTGAAAAGGGAACACTTCTACACTGTTGGTGGGAGTGTAAACTAGTGCAACCTCTGTGGAAAGCAGTGTGGCGATTCCTAAAAGCTCTAAAAATTGACCTTCCATATGACCCTGCATCCCCCTACTGGGAATATACCCTAAAGAACACAAATCACTCTACAAAAAAGATACCTGCATACGTATGTTTATTGCAGCATTGTTCACAATAGCAAGAACCTGGAAACAACCATGCTGCCCATCAAAAGAGGACTGGATTAAAAAATGTGGTACATATACACGATGGAATACTATGCAGCCATAAAAAAGAACAAAACCATGGATTTCGCTGCAACCTGGATGGAACTAGAGTCTATAATACTGAGTGACCTCTCACAAAAACAAAATCCGAATATCACATGTTCTCACTCATATAATGGACCTTGAACATCCAATGCAATACTATGAGAAAATGACGGATGGTACTGGGAAACTATGGGGGGGAGGGGGATGGGATTAACAGTAGCAAATATCTGTCAGGGGATGGGAAAACACTCCTTATCTACAGGGTGCCTGAATGAAACATCATTGTACACCTACCCTTAACTGTACCCCACAAAACCATAATAAAAACTACTGATTAATGAAAAAAAATAAATAAATAAAAAAAAATAAAATAAAACGTGGTATAATATAATTTAGGTATGATAAGGCCAATAGGCCAACAGATCAACAGACTTTGCTATTGAAAATGTAGTTTGTTACATATAGTTCCCAGGGAAGTTGCTACATAGGACCATGACATGCAGGTGCTACTTAGGAAAGCAGTGAAGTCAGAAGGCAAAGGGAGAGAGGGGAAAATATGGGCAAAAGACTTTGTCATGATTTTCACAGAAAGAAATAGGTGAGGCAGGGCAAGAAGATTTACCATTAACTAGTTGGAGCAATTTCAGTAGGCTCAGGGATTAAGGGGCTGTTTCTAATCATCTGGTATCTGGCCCTGGGATGATGAGAGTAGGTGAGTGGTAGCACTGAAAGGACCTGATGAAGAAGGTGGAAAATGGGCTCTGGATTGGTTGGTTTGTATGTGAAAGGTACACATGTAGGACAGTCCTTGACTGTCTCTAGGAATTGACGAACCTTAGAAGGGACAGTCCCTTCAGGGTCAGCAAGTCTTCCAGATGTCAAAACAACAGAATAAAAACACATGCTTAATACAGGCTTTCCTGAGTTTGAATTTATGAGGTCATAGACAAGCATTATGGCCTTAGGCAAATCAACCTCTTCCATATTATAACAACCTTACTAAATTGTTACCTGGATTAGAGCAAAAAGCCTGGTACATAGTAAGTATTCAATAGGTATTCAATTGATGACAGACATTAGTCAATGATCGAAGTATGCACAATAAAATATCTATGGCATGACTTACACATGTTGCATATTTATACACACATGACTAGACAAATCTCTGGCAATCAGTATTTTGACTTATGTAGAGGGGGACTTCATTGCTGTTTTTAAAATGACCTCCACTTTTGACCACTTCTTTGAATATTATTCTGAATAATCTTGCAACATAGACTAGCTGCTTCTGGCAATTTGAATCTCTCTTGAGGCTCCCAAAACTTCTTGCTTTGAACAAGGCTAAAAATAACCCAAGTTTCTTCCTTCCCTGGGGGATGATGGTGCTACAGACTTCACAGAAGTCAGAAAATACAAGAGACTATGTATGTGTATTCCAAAGAAAGTTTCTGGAACTTTCCGGAGCTTCAAGGAAAAGTTCATTTTGGCTGCCTTGCAAGTTTCAGAAGAACGTCTGTCTAGGCTGGTACAGTGGCAGCAGCAGGGATTTATTTTTTTTTACTAGCATGAGGGCACATGAAAGGGAGGCACTAAATATGGCATCTGGAAGCAGCAGCAGACAAAGGGTAGGCTTTGTCATGAAGCATTAGCGTTCCCTTCCAACTTAGAGACTGGGGGAGATATAGAGCTATTAACTTCAGACCTTTGTCTCCTGTACCAGAGAAAACATCAGTAGATTTGAAAAGAAGAGAATCACAAATGATGTATTGTGCCAGCTGTGAAGAAGAGTTACTGTGTTTGCAGCAGAGACAAACACAGCCCCTTTCTCCAGGGACTTCCTGCTATTCTCATGCTGTCATTCAGTGTAAAATAGGATTCTGATCAGGCATCCTATGACAGTGAGAAGCTTTCCCCTGGGCCTCCTTCAGGGGTTGGAGTGGGTCTTTGCCAGGCAACGTTAGGAGGCTGACACTGCTTAAACTGAGCCTAAATGTATGAGAGTCTAGAGTGTGGCAGCATAAACATGCTCTTAACTTCTCTCATTATAACAGCTGAAACATTTCTTTGGAATCTTCCATTTCATTTCCTCCTGCACTAAGAAGCACCAATGTACTCTGGAACAATTAGACTGAGCCCATAGAGCATTGTGTCCTAGATACTCGAACACATCGTTATTAAATGCTAACTGGTCTCTTTATTCTTTATAATTATTTTCATGTGTTTTTTAAAGAAATAGCTAAGGTAACACTTAATGTAACTTTTGCATTGTGGAATTTTTTGAAAGAACATAAGTTATGGCAATGACCTTTGGAAAATTACTTTCCTTCCTGAGATAATTTACAACCTGTAGATAATAGCAGGTATCTTAATGTTTTCTTTCAGTCTCTTACTTTGTCACTGTTTCTTTTTATTGCATTAAGTAGATCCAGTACACAGCCCAGCTTCTGGGGGTAAAACAGCTGTATATTTTCCAAATAGCTTCAGTGGGGTAGACTGAGATAGGGTAATGAGCTATGCCCACTGAACCTGATTAGTCTTCTGTAATTCAATTAAAGTAAAAAAGAAATAGGAGGAGGTGTTTCCTATGCTTCTTACTTATTTTTACAGATAATTTTCATAGCAATTAGATGAATTAATTGTTATTGTAATCTCTGTTTTGTAAACGATGACACTGAAGCACAGAGAAGTTCAGTAGGTTATCCAAGGCCACAACTATGAGACATCCAGGAATTAAACCTAATTCTGATATGTCTATTCTGTTATTTTCCTTTATCAACTTATACAAGTAAATAGTTATTAGAATCAAATTGCTATAAAGGGCTGAAAGTTAAAAAAAGTCTTTTCATTTTTAAATTCTGCTTTACAGAAAAATACATTAACTATTTTTTATTTCTTTGCTGTTATATATCTCCATATTTCTAAACTGTAAGTATATTTGAATTTTTTATTTATCACATTTAGACCTTAAAAACTTCCTGTTTTGGTATATATGAATTAGTTGTATGTACAAGGTCTGACAATTAAGTTCCATGCAAGGTTTTTGTACAAGGTCTGACAATTACGTTGGCAGTGTTGTACAAACAACTTGGTAAGGTTTCATAACCTTGGTATATATCAGTATCTTACAGCTGCATTTGTGTTGACATGTGGTGGTGTTTTGCTGAGTGGCGCTCACTATTGTTATGTGTTTTTTGTGCTGTCATGAGAATGTTGATGCTTGAATTAGAGCAACTCATAAATATTAAATTTCTTGTTAATCTTGGCAAGAGTGGAAGTGAAATCAGGGACATGTTAGTCCAAGTTTATGGGGATAATGCTATGAAGAAAACGGCAGTGTACAAATGGATTAAACATTTTTCTGAGGGGAGAGATAGCATCACTGATGAAGAGAGTTCAGGATGACCAGTAACAAGCATAATTGATGAAAACATTGCAAAAATTCATCAAATTGTGTATCAAGATCTTTGGTGACTGTAAGAAGCAGAGCAGATGAAATAAACAACAATAGAGAAACAGTTAATAAAATCTTTTTTTTTTTCTTTAAATCTAAGTCTTACTTTATTGCCCAGGCTGGAGTGCAGTGGCATGCTCATGATCATTCTGCCTCAGCCATCCAAGTAGCTGGAATTACAGGCATATGCCACCATGCCTGGCTAATTTTTTGATTTATTGTAGAGATAGTGGTCTCACCTAGTTGCTCAGGCTGGTCTCAAACCCATGGGCTCAGGCAATCCTCTCATCTTGGCCTCCCAAAGTGCTGGGATTATAGCCGTGAGCCAATGCACCTGGCCAGTAAAATCTTAACTGAAAATCTTGACATGAGAAAGGTGTGTGCAAAAAGAAACTCTTGCATCTCAACAATGCACTAGCTCACACAGCACTATCTGTGAGGGAGATTTTAGCCAGTAAACACATAACTGTATTGGAACACCCTCCCAACTAACCTGATCTGGCCCCAATGACTTTCTTCTTTACTCAAAGATGAAGGAAATATTGAAAGGAAGATGTTTTGATGGCATTCAGATATCAAGGGTAATAGGACAACAGCTCTGATGGCCATTCCGGAAAAAGAGTTCCAAAATTGTTTTGACTGGTGGACTAGGCACTGGTGTCGGTGCACAACTTCCCAAGGGGAGAACTTCAAAGGTGACCATAGTGATATTTAGCAATTTTTCTAGCAAGTTTTCTAGGATGAGTTTACAAACTTAATTGGCAGTCCTTGTACACACATCCTTATTCTAATTTCTGTTCTCTCATTCTTTCAGTTACAATATTTACATTATTACCTCTATGTAAATGATATCCTCTGCCAAATTAAGTGATTCCTTTTTCTTTTTTTATAGAATTTTTAAAATGTTGGACTTAGTATCTGTTTAGTTGCTTTATTTACTTTAACTATGTGCCTCTTACAATTTTTTCTCAAATGTTCCAGTAGATATGTCAAAAACTGAAATACTTCAGATGACATATAAGTTATGTCTCTCTCCCCAGAAGTCATGCTCTTCTTGTTCCAATAGACACTGATTTCCTTTAGGTTTCTCCTCTAATTATCATCTGAAAACTTCTCTTCTCCACAGAAGTGGGTTGGGTCTATTGTTTCTTCATCCATCTCTTTTTCTTTCTATACTTACTCACTCATTTAGCCCATATTCTCCAGTAATTTATTTTTAAAATATATAAAATGAAAGAGCATTGGGTTGTAGGAGTTGCTTGTATATTTTATATTAACCTCTTATCAGACCTATGATTTGCAAATATTTTTTCCACCTTGTAGATTATTTTTTTTTCACTCTGTTGATTGTTTCCTTTGCTGTTCAGAATTTTGCTTAGTATAGTCTAATTTGCTGATTTTTGGTTTCATTGCCTGTGCTTTTCATGTTGTATACATAGAATCAATGCCACGTTCTTGGCCTTGAAATTTTCTCTCTGTGTTTTCTTCTAGGAGGTTTAGAGTTTTGGTCATACATGTAATGTTTTAATTTATTTTGAGTAGATTTATTGCATGTTGTAAGATAAAGAGCCAGTTATTTTGCACGTGGATATCTAGTATTCCCAGCACCATTTGGTTAAATGATTATCCAATCTCTATTTCTTAAGAGTGTATTCTTAGCATTCTTGTCAACGATCAGCTGACTGTGTATGTGTGGACTTATTTCTGGGCTCTCATTACTGTTCCATTGGTACACATAGCTGCCTTTATGCCAATATTCTATTGTTTTGATTGCTGTAGCTTTGTAATATAATTTGAAATCAAGAAATGCCAATACAACAGGGCACAGTGGCTCCTACCTGTAATCTCAGTACTTTGGGAGGCTGAGGTGGGTGGATTGCTTGAGATCAGGAGTTTGGGACCAGCTTGGGCAACATAGAAAAAATTATCACTAAAAAAAAAAAAAAAAATTAGCCAGGCATGGTGATGCATGCCTGTAGTCCCAGCTACTTGGGGGGCTGAGGCAGAAGAGTCACTTGAACCCAGGAGGTAGAAGCTGCAGTAGGCTTTAATTGTGCAGGGCTGGGTGACAGAATGAAACCCCAACTCAAAAAATAAAAACCATTTTAAAATTGTATTAAAAACCAGCCAGTCAAACAAAAATGTGTGATGCCTCCAGCTTTGTTCTTTTTCAAGATTGCTTTGCTTATTTGGAGTCTTTTGTGGTTTTATATGAAGTGGAGAATTGTTTTTTCTATTATTATAAGAAATGTCACTGGAATTTTGATAGAACATTTATGATATCTGTAGATAACTTTGGGTAGTATGGAGATTTTTTTTTTTTTTAATTGGACTCACTCCATCGTCCAGGCTGGAATACAGTGGCACACTCACAGCCACCCCAGTGTTGACCTGCTGGGCTCCGCTGATCCTTCTGCCTCAGCTTTCCAAGTAGCCAGAACTATAGTCATGCGCTATCATGCCTGGGTGATGTTTTGTTTATTGTAGAGATGAGGTCTCGCCAAGTTGCCCAGGCTGGTCTTGAACCCACAGGTTCAAGCAATCCACTTGCCTCAGCCTCCCAAAGTGCTGAGATTAAGGCTGAGCCACTGAGCCCAGCTGAGATTTTAATGATACTAAGTCTTTCACCTCCTTAGGTAATTTTATTCCTGAAAATTTTATGATCTGTGGTTCTGTTGTAGATGGAATTGTCTTCCAAATTTCCCTTTCAGACAGTTTGTGTATTTAAAAAATGAGCTAAAGAATTCAATAGCATTTCTCCAAAGAAGACATGCAAATGGCAAACAGGTATATGAAATAATTCTTAATGTCACTAGTCATTAGGAAAATGAAAATCAATACTACAATGAAATAGCACCTCACATCTATCGGGATGGCTATTATTTTAAAAATTACAATCATTAGCTAGAATATGGAGAAATTAGAACTGTTGCACACTGTTGGTGGGAATGCAAACTGGTTCATCTGCTATGGAAAACAGCACAGAGTTTCCTTAAAAAATAAAAAATAAAAATAGAATTACCATATGATGCAGCAATCTCACTTCTATGTATTAATAAAAAAGATTTGAATTTAGGATCCACACACATATTAGCACTCCAATGTTCGTTGCAGTACTATTCACAATAGCCAAAATGTAGAAATAACCTAAATATCCATAAAGAGATGAATAGATTAAAAATGTAGTATACACATACTATACAGACAATGAAATAATCTGCCTTCAAAAAACGGAAATTCTGCAACATGCAACAGCATGCATAAGCCTTGAGGACATTATACTAAGTAAAATAAGTTGGTCACAGAAAGACAAATACTGAATAATTCTCTTTATATGAGGTATCTAAAATAGTTAGATTCGTATAATGAAAAAGTGGAATGGTAGGTGCCTGTGATTGAGGACAAGGGAATGGAGAATTAATAAACAACAGACATAAAATTTCAGTTAAGCCAGATGAATAAGCTCTAGAAATGTGCAGTAAAAACATCGTACCTAAAGTTAACAATAGTGTATTTTTTACTTCTAAGAAGGTGGTACATGCTAAATGTTCTTACCACGATAAAATATACTTTTAAAAAAGGATATGAAAAGAAAGAGAGTTTTGTTGTTATTGGTTTTTTTGTTCTGTATACTTTCCCCTTACATTATGGAGTCGTTTGGTACCAATTCTAAATTGAAATTAGAATTTTGGAAATGGTGCTCCATTTTTTTTTTTTTGTATCTTATGCTGCTATTGTAAACTTCATTGCTTTTCTGAATCCTGTTCCTGTACATATGCCCTAACTTTTTTTTCTTTAAAATCTATTAGGACTTTCTCTTTATACATATCATTCTGAAATAGTACTATGATGTGCACTGTAGGGCTGTGAGAGTGTGTGTGTGTGTGTGTGTGTGTGTGTGTGTGTGTGTGTGTGTGTGTATGTGTAGGAAAGAGGGTTTTGTTTTTTGTCTTAGACCTTAGTTCTTTCTTTCTGGTGACTTCCATTTTTTAATACCGGAAATGTTTTTGTATTATTATTCGGTAACTTCCTGCCATCTGATCATTCTGTTCTTTCCTTCTGGAATTCATATTTAGTTGAAATTTCTTCATTTATTATTTACCTTTTAAAATCATGTCTCTTTTTGAGCTCTTTCCTTTTCTTGTTTTTGTTCAGCTTTCTTGAAGAGTCTTTACATTTATTTCAATATTAAAAACCTTCTAACTTTTAAAAAGGCTCTTGATAGTTGATTTCACCATCTATGAAGTTTTAAAAATTATTACTTTTTAAAGCATGCTTTTGCTCTTGCTTTTTCAGTCTCTCATGGGATATAATAGTTTTGTTTTAAATTTGTTTTATTTTTATTAATCTAATTTATGTTCACAGCATTTTTTTCTTGATTCTTCTAGAGTTCTATTTTTCTGTTGGTTTGGTTTCTGGTTATTTTTTTTAATTTTTATTTTTTGAGTTGGAGTCTCACTCTGTCGCCCAGACTGGAGTTCAGTGACCACTCCCGGCCACCGCAGCCTCGACCTGCTGGGCCCCGGCGATCCTTCCGCCTCAGCCTTCCCAGTAGCCGGAATTATAGGCGCACGCTACCACGCCTGGCTGATTTTTTGATTTATTGTAGAGATGAGTTCTCTCTGCCCGGGCGGGTCTCGAACCCGCGGGCTCAGGCAATCCACTCACCTCAGCCTCCCAAAGGCGCGGGATTACAGGCTGAGCCACCGAGCCCGGCTTGGTTTCTGTTTTTTATACACTGAAAACTTTATTCAACTGTTGGTGCTTTTTGACGATTCATTTTATTTTTAAGGGGGAAGAACAAAAAAAAGTATTCAAATCTCTGTGAGCAGGCACTTTATTTGTAAAAGTTGTGTTCTTTTTGTTCTTGTAGAGAGGAATTTCTCCTTACATGGGGCATGGGGTGCGTGATGGCCTCAGTTTTTAGTTTGCAGCTTTTCAGGTCACGTGGAAAGTGTAGGTGGTACATGCATCTGGACACAGATTTTCCACGTGACCTGAATCCTCTCAGTCCTATACCTTTCTCTAAAAGCGAAACATCCTTTCCCAGTGATGTCTCCCTTTCTACTTTCAGTTTTTGTCATTCTGTTAACTCTAGTTGCAATCTGCCATTTGCTTTCCAACCTACAAAAATTATTTTGAAATATTTTCTACACCAATGACTTTTTCTTTTTCCTTCTGGCCTTCTTGGAATACCCTGTTACACTTCTTTATTGTTATTTAATTAGAGTTTATTACAGAAAAAATATAAACACACATGGCTCACACACCATTTTTAACAGTTATCTTTATTGTTTCTTATTGTCTTTTAATCTATACTCTCTTTTTGTTATACCACATTATCTTTACAATTTGTGTGTTTCTCCATAAGTATAATGCTTTACATCTCCATGTTTGTTTACAGTTTTAAAAGAAGGTGTCCGGAAGCTCTGTCTTATTTTTATTCATATAGAAATCCTTAATATAAAGCATCGATATATTTTTCATCCTTGACAGATAGTGGATACTTTACTCTGGGAGTTTAACATGCACAAGATCATACAATCAAGTTTTTAAAGCTTCTGCTTTATAGAACTTTGCCTCCCATTCAACTCTCAAGTCTTATTTGTGGCAACTTTATGAAATAAATAAATAAATGAAAGAACAGAGGAGATAAAGGGATGAATTTCAAGCATTTAGTTGAAACAACTTTCTCTCCAAATAAATGGTAAATTCTCAATTTTAAGCTGAGTATAATTTGATGATTTTAATACATTGTATGATAAACATTTACTATCATAGTGAGTGATGGAGATTTGATGGAAATAATAGAAAAATCTACACTGCACTGATGTTTACAATTACATATAAAGAAACAAACATCATGCTTGATGGTGAGGGAGGGAGAGGTTCAAACCCGAGGAGACACTGGTTACATATTTAGGTGCTTTTACAATGGATGTTAGGTAGTCCTGTGTGTGCCATGGACAAAGTTGACAGCCACATCTACAGGGATTTCTCTACCTCTGGACATAATTTAATGAAACTAATGAATATTTATTACAGCACGGCTCTCATTAAACAACGGCCTGACCATTAGACATAAAATCCCTGCAAGCAACATGATCCATTTTCTGCAGAGGACCTTCTCTGACCACAGAGACCCTGCTGCAATTACACTGACAACTTCATGTGCTGTGAACTAGAGAGATGAGAGGCAGGGACTCTTGACCTTCTGTAGCCCAGTCTATCTGTGAGCTTATGGTGGACTTGGAGGCCCGTATTGCTTTCCTGGAGGCACAGACCAACGATTGTCAGGGCTGACACCTACCTCCTGGGCCTGCTCTTGTCAGATGCACAGGCTTTGTCAGTGGGGCTCCAGCTGAAATGACAGCTGATACCCTCTTTTTCTGAAGGCTTGACGGGTTAGATAACCGAATCTGTGTGGAAGGGAGCCCTGACACACCCTTTTCCAGCAGTTTCTGAATATTCATCTCAGTCTCACTGGTTCTGAGGCATTTGAAGAATGATTCCTCAAGTCCTGAATCAAAGACCATTACTTACCTTTCTGAATATTTAGCTAGCCAATGAGTCAATTGTCTGAGCTTGCTGAGGTCTTGCTTACATGCCATCATGTCTATAAAAACTTCTCTAAATCTAAGATGATTTAATCTCTCCTATTCTCATTCTCCTAGTGAGCTATTTTTACTCTGTTTGGTACTTATTACACTGAGGTTTATATTATGAGAATGGTAATGGTATTGATGCAATAACACTGTTGCTAGAACAGTATATGCTTTAGAGACAATCCTATGTGTGAAATCTATTTCTGCTCTTTACTTAAGCAAATTGCTTACCGTTTCAGTTTTCTAATTGGTAAAATAGAGACAGTAATACTTTTTTCCAATTTGTAATTAAGATTAGGAATGAAAATGTGCATAAATTGCCTGACACTAAAGTTGTTTTTATTTCTTTTCTCACTTTTGCATTACTTATAAATTATTTACTAATTTAGATTATACTTTTTCACTATATGTAATAATATATTTTATGTGAGAATCTGTTTTTTTTTTAAAAAACCTAGCCTTGCAGCTATTGGTATTACCTGAGTATATATGTCTCTCTCCTCATGAGTTTACCCTTCAATAGAAAAGTGCTATTTTATCATTATGTTGGTTGCTTTCTGACAGAGGCACAGGGTTCGGCTGACTTATCTCCATTTCTAAGCTCCTCTTTTAGTCAGTTATGCATATCAGTGTCATGATCAATGGCTGTAGGTTATGGTTGGTGATCATAGGATCAAGCTGGCATTAACTGAGCTCATGATTTATGTACTCACCAGTCACGATGAAGCCTTCTGGGAAGTAAAGCTTTATTTTGAAAAATCCTGATGCCCAAGTCCCAATGTTTTGCACTGGGAAAAGACGATTGGGTTACTGCTGTCCATCACCAATATCAAGGAATGGTTCCATTCACTTAGACCACTTATACTGTACTTTACAGATGTTAGACCGCCTTGATAGGTGCTATATATTGAAACTCACACTGTTGCCCTGGAGGTGGGTTACAAACCCATCTTATGGATGGAGGTACAGAGGTTCAAGAGGTGTATCGGAGTGGTAGCCCAAGATTACCCAGCTGATGCAGGTCTGCATCTCAGATTTTCTGGCTCTAAGTGGGTGCACAGTCTCAGCCTTCTTTGTGTTGTGGTTGCTTCTGAAGTGTATGCTCCCGGCACCTACCTTCACCTCATGCTAATCCCACCAAGGCAGACCCAAAGGAATTCACAACACACTTGAAGGTGGTGAGTCATTCTTCCGGGAGCAAGGTGACCAAAACACATTATATTTGACTATCTTTTTGGAGGTACTCCTGCCCAGCCCCACCCCAGTGGTATGTTTCAGAAATGCGAGGGAGGGTTGTAGCTTGAAAAAGCCCCCTTTGTGATTGTTATACATCACTCCAGGGGCAGATCTTCCTCCACTCCATGCTTTTGGCCTTTTAGGAGAACATGTTTCCCCAATTACTTAAAGGGGAAGTCCTTAGAGAACAATGTACTGATGCACACAGTGATGTATATTGATTCTTCCAACAAGGTGCGGAGAACATTCGTTTATCTGTCGGATGCTTGGGAGTTTATGGGAATTCTTACATTTGACTAAACAGTGCCTTTTAACCATCGAGTTCTGTTATTCTGTACTTCACTTCATCTCTCTGGAAAGATAATTTCTTGTTGGCTAGAGATATTTGCCACTTTTAAAACATAAACATATTCCTGTAATGTCTAAGAGAAGTGTAGAGTCCAGAAACCTTAGTCTGAACTTTTGTGGAAGAAAACCCAGGTCTAACTGGGAGTTCGAGAATGACAAAAAAAAAAAAACCAAAGCCAGGTTTGTATCAGAGATACTAGCCAGCAAATTGAACTTGGAGCTTCTCAAGTAGTCAGGACATGCATGAATTTCTGTGAATCTGTCTGTGTTAGTGTTTGGAGGGACATTCCTAGTAGGGTGCAACTGACAGCTGATGTCTGATGCCTGTATCCATGTACACAGCAAGGACATGAGACATAGGTGAATTGGCCAGGAAATATCTAGTGGCCTGGAACAGAGACCAGTCAGTTAAGATTATCCTTAATAAGAAAGACTTTCGGGTGATCATCCCAGTTGGTATTCTAGATCTTCAGCAGGCTTTGGGTTTTACAGCCTAAATAAATCCCAGTTTCCAAGCACCATGCACATTTTCCAAGTAGATAACTCAGAGATGCTTTTATCCATTTTCTTCATGCATAGCCTTGTGAGATGGCGTGTACGAGGAATCACAGGGCTGCATTCTCAACATGGCAGTCTTCACATGACCAATAAATATTCCTGTTTTTCTGAGGCCAAAATTGGTCTCAGTGGATGTAATTGAAGTTGTTTTGTATTTTTGATTTTCATCACTTGTTTTTTCAGCATGGCCAGCACTTATAAGTAGTTTTAGTTGTATGTAACTTTGGGCCCTTTAAGGAATAAAAAATAAGAAATAATTCATTTTACTTTTGCTGCATAAATGAGAGCTGGAGCTTTGGGAATGTGTTAAGCAGTAATAACAGAAATCACTTGTTTCCTAAAAAGGCATTGTCTGGAACAACAACAACAACAAAACTATTTTAATGAAAGCCTGGGGTGACTTTAAGAAAGTGCTATGGGGGTTTTAAAAGTGTTTTGCTACTTATAGTTTAAATGAACAGTAAAATACAAAAACTCGCTTTTACTAATTCCCTAAAATATGTCTGTTCTTAACTGGATTTTTCACACAGACACATCTGTAGCTGAACCCTTTACTACTTGATTTTTGTGCAACTGAATTCTCATAAGAACACTTCCAGCCATTTCCCACAGAACCTTGTCTGGGCATAAAAAGAAGAACAGAAATGTGGTTTTTATGAGTGAATTCTAAAACCCCTTGCTTTTGTGACCCATCCTTGGAGGATAAATAACACCTCCTCCTCACTGCTTCATTCTTATTCAATAATAGGACCACTCATTGTTTTAGAGCTACACTCCCAAGAGATTAAGGCTTTTATTTGGTTCCTTAACAAAAGCCCCCTAAACGCTGAGAAGCAGAGCATATCCCACTACTTTTACTGAAGAGAAAAGGGGAAAGTTGACTACAGGTTCTCATCTTCTCCCTTTCTCCAGTGTCATCTACTTCTTGGTCAACTGACTCTGTAGGCCAGTAGTACTGATTTTCTTTACTTGTTGTTCCTTTACTTGTTGCTAAAAGTCCAAGGGTTGAGACAGCTTTTCTAATTTATTTTGACTAATTAATTTATTTTTGCCACATAAATTATCTTTACTATAAGTAGCTGCATAAGTCATTCATTTTTTTACATTAACCTTTCCAGAACTTTGCTTTATTCTTTCCTATCCGAGACCAACTATACTTTCCCCCCCTCAGGAACCTCTACTTTATTAATTTTCCATTCAACACAGTTAGTGTTGAATATATTAATAATAGCCACTTTTTACTGTAATCCTGAGCAAATATGCAGGAAGAAGATGAGGGTGTTACATAGTTCTAAATGTGAGATTTAAGATACTTTTAGATTTCTAGGGATTCCTCAAGTAGTCTGTGTTTGCGTCAGCTGGAATGCTGCTCTTCCCTCTGCAGTATTACCAACTTCTATACGTCAACAGGCCAGGGCCCAGTACAAGACTAGAAAGATTTGATAGAGAATTGGAAGTTCTGAGAGACAGAGAGTGGAGGAAGTAAGTACCACTGATAGTTTTTGCTATGCAAGAAAGTAAGAAGTACTTTCCTACCATGTAGCTTTCAACACCTTCAAAGGCAATGTTTCTCAAATTGCAAAGTACACACAAATTAGCTGGACATTTTGTTAAGATGCAGATTCTGATTCAGATCCTAGGTGAATTTGATGCTGGTGGTCCAGGGATCGCATTTGCAATACCCTTGTAATACCCTACCTATAGAATAACTACATGTAGCTTTTAAGTTCTTGAAATGTAGCAAGTCCAAATTCAGGTACTCTATAAATGTAAAATACATGAAGACTTTCACAGACTTATTACAAAAAGCATGGATGTAAAATTTCTTATTAATAATTTTATAGGGATTACATGTTGATAATGAATGAACTAAATAAAATCTACTATTTAAATTAAATTTACTTGTTTCTAAAAAAATTTTGAAGCAGAACTAGAAAATCTTAAATTACCCACATGGCCCTCATTATATTTCTACTTGACATCACTGCTCTAATTCTCTTTTATCTTCATTTCATTAGCTATTGACAGCATTCAGCATATTCTGTATTGGTGACTCTCAAACTTTACTGTGCATCACAATGACCTAGTGAGTTTGGTAAACCAATGATTGCTGGTCTGCCTTCATACAGTAATTGAGTAGTCATGAACTAGGAACCAAGAATTACTATTCTTAAAGAGCTCCCAGGTGATACTGATGTTGCTACATGGATCACACTTAGTGGATCAAGACCCCAAGGCTCCTTCCTTCTTGCCTATTCAGTAACACTTTACGTATTCTGCCCCTCTGATTTGCAGTATTGTCTGTGAACATATCTTTTACCTCCCCACTACTCACATCAATGTCCAATCATTCTGTGTCAATATCCGTTCACTGTGTGACATTGTAAAGTCCGCGAAGGAAAAGATTGTGCCTGTTTGTCTTGGTATCTCCAACATACCTACTTCAATAATTGGCCTGTTAAATTGACATAGATTGAATGTAATGAAATTAATTGTTTTTCCTGTTGTTTATTCCCTTGCTGGAAGTACTGGCTAGCACAAAATATTAAAACAGGAATGAAAGACAGCAGATATAAGGATTGTTCTGTTGATTATTTTATTGATTTACTAATTATTTGAGTAAATTAAGTTGTTTGGTTTCTGTTTCTTTTTAATCAATGTAACTCAATGTATAATTTTAAGCACTTGAAATGCTGATGATTAGGGCAATGAGTTAGCCCAGTTTCAGGTGATAAGTTAATTGAAAGGTCAAAAAAACACTATCAAGTACACGTACAAAATTAAAACTGTGGTGTCATGGGAGCCCAAAGGTGGAAGACAAGCTATCTTCTAAATTATGCTGATTGAAGCCTTGCTGCCCAAAGTGTCTTCCTTAGACCAACAACATAAGTATCACCTGAAACTTTGTTACAAATGCAGAATATCAGGCCCAACTATTTACTGATTGACGTGTTCCGATATGTTCAATCAGAACATATCAATCAGAATATGCGTTTTAATGAGAATCCTGGATAATTGGTAAGTGCATTAAAATTTGAGAAGCACTGTATGGAGAGATGAGGGCAGAGTCAGGTGCTGTTTTAACCTGAGCTTGACTCTGGGCTTTTTTCCTACCTTCCCCTAAAGAAAGTCTGATATCTGGTCTAAGACAAGTCAGATGGCAGAATGGAGGTGGCAGATGCCTCAGACAGATGGAGATACATTGCACTGGGGTATGCAGACCACGGTAGAACTCCACCAACCTGCAACAGCCTTGTTCACAACGGGATCAAATCTCTCAAAGATTCATGGCTCGGGGAATTAAAAGAAAAAGAGACTCTTAATATGACAGTGAGGCTGTGACTGTCAACCAGCAGGATAATGCTGCTTCTTGACAGCATGAAAGGAAGCCCAGCTCTACCAGCCTACCTGTCTGGGAGCCACCTGTCACATATGAGTGGGAAGCAGATTGACTGCCAGCATTTGGGTAGAACTGCATCACCTCCTTCCAAAATCATGGGGATGAGATAAGTGAAGTATGGGATTGAGCTTGCAGGGATGATCATACCATGTGACTATCTACCCTGATTTTTCTTTTTTTTAATAAGAAAGAGGCATGCGAAGTAACTTCAGTAAGTTGAAATTCTTGTTATGTTGAAAGGTAACTGTAATAGTGGCTCTGATGTGTGAAATTAATGCAGTTTACATTAACAACTTTGAGTCTTTGTGGTTTGGAGAAGAGGCCATTAGGTAAACCACACGCTTTCTAAATTATTGGTCATAATGACCCTGAGTCCTCCATTCCATGAGTGGGAATAACCAGTCCCAATTCAGATATTCTTTTTTTTTTTTGAGTTGAAGTCTCACTCTGTCACCCAGATTGGAGTGCAGTTGCCGCTCCCGGCCACTGCAGTCTCGACTTGCTGGGCTCTGGCGATCCTTCCGCCTCAGCCTTCCAAGTAGCCGGAATTACAGGCATGTGCTACCATGCCCGGCTGATTTTTTGATTTATTGTAGAGATGAGGTCTCGCTGCCCAGGCGGGTCTCAAACCCGTGGGCTCAGGCAATCCACTCACCTCAGCCTCCCAAAGGCACGGGATTACAGGCTGAGCCACTGAGTCCAGCCAAACAGACATTCTTAAATATACCCTTTTAGAAATGGTAAAAAGGACCAAATATTATTATCTCTTGTAAGTCTTGTAATGCTTTTTAATGTATGTATTTTACATTCATTCAATCATTCATTTCATAAAAAATTAATTGAGCAATGGTTACATAGGCACTAATCTTGGGGCTGAGGAAATACATATGGACAGGCAAAATCCTTACCTTTGAGGTTATTTCATTGTTTAGAGTGGGTAACAGAAACATAAGCAGGCAGCATAAACCTGTCAGTGCTAGGATGGGGGAAAATGTGCTTCTTAGTGGAAGTTCAGGTATAACAGAAAATGATGATGATGATAATGATGACATTAACATGTGTGTCCAATATTTTTTTAATGTCAGGAACTGTGCTAAGTATTATCCATAACTCAACTCATTTGCTTTTATCATAACCATATAAAGTAGATATCACTAGTTCCATTTTGTTGGGTAAAAGTAATAAAGCCAAGAAAAGTTAAGCAGCTTGTTCAAAGTTACACAGCTTAAGTGTCAGAGATAGAAAACTTCAAAATTAAGGGAATTTTTTTTGAAATAAGACATTGAAGCCTAGAGATATAAAATTAAATACATAAAATTACATTAAAATGAACATTTATGAAAGGACTACTGTTACCAAGAACTATGCTAGATTTTTAAAGGTACAGAGATGGATAAGGTATTGTTTCTTTTATCAGGAATTCAATGTCAGTAAGACATTATTAATGTACAATGAGATATATTGTGGTAAACTGTTCTAAGTCTGATATGCATGTATGTCCAATGCACTGAGGGAGTGAAAATAAGGGAGTGATTGACTCAATCTGGATGCAGTCAAAGAATACTTAAGAGGAGGCGATATGTAATCTAGACTTTAAACTGTGAACAGGAATTTGTCAGGTAATCGACAGTAAAGGTCTTTCAGGTCAAGGAAACAACAGGTTAAAAAGACAAAACGAATCAAGGACATTAAAGAACAAGATAAGGGAAGTTTTTTAATGCAACCCAATTAAGCATCTGCTCTACATAAAAAGCTGTAATACCTGGCACAAGAAATAAAACAACTAGGAAAAAGAACCTTTTGAGTCTGCAAGGGAGGTAACCATTCTTCATCCTTGTGCCTGGCTGGGGTGCAATGGTAAAGTCTAGTTAGAGACTACACACGGTATGCCATCTTTTTTCTCTTAAACCTCCTGGCTCTAGTAAAATAGTGGTAACAGATCACGAAAAGATAAACACTTATAGAAGAAAGAGAGAATTTCATGGAATATAGTACTATAATATTAATTTGAAGATAGAAAATGTATCAAAAAGTGGTACTTGATTGTTAAGAAGGAAGAAAGGTAAATCTACTGTCCTGTAGAAGGCAAGCATGAAACCCAGGTAACAAGAAGCCTAATCCAGGAGATTTTATTGATGAGACTCTCCAATTAATGCAAATATGATATCTTAATTGAGTTTCGTACAGCAGAAACTTAATGAAATTGTAAAGGATAGCCTCACCATTCTACATTAAATGTCAAAGATTTCTTCTAAGTCACATTAGTTAGAAATTGAAGCTCTAAAACAAATTTTCAGCAAGAAAGAATAAATAGATCTTCTTTCTTTTTGTGATAAATAGGAAGTACCTTTACATTTTATCATTTAGGCCACCAGAAAGGACAAAGTCAAATATACAAATTCAAAACAACTCTAGCAAGTTATAATATCCTAAGAGCATGTTGAATATCTGTATTAAATATATTTTCTCTAACTGTGGACATTTGTGTGTGTGTGTGTGTGTGTGTGTGTGTGTGTGTGTTTTATTTTTACTCATATTTTAATACTATGTTATGATTATTATATATTTAGTGGAATAAGGCAATTAAAATAAATATGATAGTGATTGGAAAATTTTAAAGATAGGAATATTTTATCAAAACTGTTTAAATATAGCAAACATCTATAAATAAAAATGTTAGAAACAAGGCAAAATAACTGAAGTATACAGCAATGGCAGAAAAACACATTAAAACAAAAAATAAAAAAGTATGCTTTGATAATGTACATAAAACTTACTAACTCCTAGAGCACATAAAAGTTATAAATACAGCTGATAAGCCAGGCTCAGTGGCTCAGCTTGTAATCCCGCGCCTTTGGGACCCTGAGGTGAGTGGATTGCCTGAGCCTGAGGGTTCGAGACCCGCCTGGGCAGCAAGACCTCATCTCTACAATAAATCAAAAAAATCAGCTGGGCGTGGTAGCGCATGCCTGTAATTCCAGCTACTTGGAAGGCTGAGGTGGAAGGATCGCCAGAGCCCAGCAGGCGAGGCTGCAGTGGCCGTGAGTGGCCACTGCACTCCAGTCTGGGTGACCGAGTGAGACTCCAACTCAAAAAAATAAATAAATAAATATAGCTGATAGAAATATTCATTTTTATCAATGTGTTTTTAGAAAGTTTACCTATAAACATTTATTCATCTAATTAAGCATTCACTTATTCAGTAAGATTTCAAAAAACCTCTTTGATGTACTAGTCACTAAGTATTTTGAATTCATCAAAAAATAAGACAAATAAAGCAATTGTCCTACAGTTGCAGGGAAACAGCTAATAAATAAGTAAACAAACAAAGAAAATAGACTGTTCTAGAAGATGATGAAAAGAAAATAAGAAATGTACCTATTAAGTAGCTATAGTGACTTAACAAGTCACCCTCAAAACTCAGTGGCTTAAAACAACTAGCAATTATTGAGCTCACAATTCTGGGGTTTGGCAACTTGTCCTGGGCTCCGCAAGACAGTTCTGCTTATCTGGGCCAGCCTTAACTGATCTTGGCTACATCTCACTCATGCTTCTGCAGACAGCTGCTAGGTCGGTTTAGGGATGGTAAGTTCAAAACAACTCAGTTGTGATGGCTCGTCTGCGCCCCAAAGTGTCTTGCATATTCGAACAGGCTGGAGGTGTTGGTACAGATGTCTCAAAAGGGAGGATGAGAGCTTGTAATGCCTCTTGAGTCCCACACTTGAAACCCAGTAGACTCCGGCACCTGATAGAAGGAATTGCTAGGAACTGAGGTCACTTTTGTAGTCAAATGCATCAGGACAAAACATCCAGGACTAAGCACTAAAGTATTGTGGTGTTTGGAGCTTGGTTTCAAAAGGAAACAGTAAAGAAACCCAGGGAGAATGGTGTTCCAGGAGTCTCCTGAGGAGAGCTGGAAATTGAATAATTGAAACTAATGAAATGGAATAGATACACAGAGTACAGATAAGGAGCTAAAAACAAATGATAACTTTTATAGGCTATAAAGTATAAAATAACATAAAACTGGAAATTGTCCCAGAGTTTGCTAAATTTATTAACAAATGAAAACTCATTGATCCTCTTGTTTTTTATTTTCTTCAAATCACCTGTATTAAACTTGTGAATAAGTTATGTTCGTGTATTTTGCACCACTTATCAAAAAGAAATCTGTATGGGGACTCAAGAGGGAAGAGTGTTCCAGGGCATCTAGGATAGAAAACAATGCTAGTAAAAAAAAAAATTTATTTGATTGCTTGCCTATGAATTTCACTAAATAACTTAGGAATTAAAAAATATTAGGCCACTTTCAAAAGCTGCAATCTGCCATTTCCTTAAATATCTAATATATATAAGTATGTGCATATATGTCTATGTACATGTAATGATATATATACATCCATACATATACATATGTGTATATATATTCCTTTCACTGAATACAATTTATTTTAGGGAAATGTACATTTACTAGCCTTTCACTGCTCTACTCTATTTCATTTTCTATTGTGATTTGTTGATAAATGTGTGACCCACTGCAGACTGCTTTCAGAAGTCTGATCACCAGTATTACTCAAGCATTACCAATGAGCCCAGAATGATGTGTTCTGTGATGTTAGGCATTCAGTATTATGATAAATAGCTCTGTGCTCTAAAGGAGAAAGAAACATTTCAATCCAGTATAAATGGAAGTACCTTAACCTTGCCTGATTCTGCAGATAAACAGAGGTTGCTTTCTGGTTTTGATGAAAAGGCAAATTTTGAATGGAATTAAGAAGCTGACATATACACCTGAGTCAGACTCATACTCATGCTTCAGTGATTTAACTATAATGGAGTTCCTGTTGCTTGTATTGCCTGTTCACACACAAACTGAACTTGGTTTGTTATGAACAGTTTGTGTCAAAAGGATGAAACAAATACATAGGACTGAACTCCATGGCTTTAAGTAGCTCTTCCTGTCTTCTAAAAAATGAGGAAGTAGATTACTTCTTTAATGTACAGTTCACCTCCTGTCACAACTGAAAAAGAGGAATGATAACTTCATTTCTCTGATAATTTATTTCTATAATATTAGGCCCAAATAATCAAAACTTCCCATTTAAGCATTATATCAACTTTCATGAGAATTCTGATGAAGTCATTAATTATTTCAATAAAGAAATAACTGGATAATTTAGCATATTCCAAGGTATTCTGATACATCTTTTTTATTATATGTTCTGTGAATAAAATAAAGTTTTTTATCACTAGAAAAATCTAAAAATTTCTGTGTAGTACACATCAGCATAGTAAAAGTTTTAAGGAATTTCTTATTAAAGAAAATTGATAAATATTATTTTAGTAATTTGGTATTTTACATATTTGGGTAATATCAATGTGATGTACACATTACTTGGTGCAGTGGCACGCTCATGTCCACCACAGCTTCGACCTGCTGGGCTCAGGCGGTCCTTCCACCTCAGCCTTCCCAGTAGCTGGGACTACAGGAGGTGTGCGTCACCATGCACAGCTAATTTTTTGTATTTATTGTAGAGATGAGTTACCCAGGCTGGTCTTGAACCCATGGGCTCAGGCAGTTCTCTTACCTTGGCCTCCCAAAGTGCTGGGATTACAGGCGTGAGCTACTGCGTCCAGCCTTGCATTTTTCTTTTCCTGAACAAATCACTAGCCCATATTGGAAAGGGATAAGTCATGAAAGAATTACTGAAAATGTATGTACATCTCCACACAATTTACCCAAGCAGGGGTACTTCTAAGATCTACGTGGCCCCTAATAATTCTAGAAGAATACAGCAGAAAACCATGATTATCAGAGACACAAGTTTCCATACAAAGAGAGCTCCTGGGGATCCTGAAAATATATAGAGAGGCAAAATACTATTTTAAAATTCTAAGAAATAACACCATAGAGAGGCAGTGTCACCTAATGGGTCACACTAGAAGCCTTTTGGTCATGTTGGAAAAGTTCAAAGTATGTCTGTGACACCTCCAATCTGTGTGACTTCTGCCAAGTTATTTGGATCTTGATTTTTCTATCTGCAAAATGGGGTGAATCTGATACTCTATTGTTGTGAGGGTTAAATTATGAGAATAATTATGAGAATTATGACACATAACAAGAGCTCAGCAGATGTTAGCTATCATTTAGAGAAAAAGAAATGGCATTTTTTGTTTCATTTAGAGTCAATGTTGATATCCACATCTCTTTTCTTTGAGACTTACTGATAAGAAGAGCTAGTAGGGAACTTAAGATCAAGTAGCTAATTCTCATTATTTTCTATAAACATAAACTGAGGTCATAGGCGAATCTCAAAAAGTTACAAAATCTACACAATGTGAAGGTCATTTTCTCTGGCTCAAAGCAATCAAACTAGGATTAACACCAAGGAAACAAAAAGAGCTAAAGGGAAATTTCTTTTTCTTAGGATGTTAAAGAGATTTGTGCATTTATAAAGCCAAGGTAGTTAAAATAAAGCTGTGGTCAGAAATATGTTCAATGAAAAGAAAACCTGAGAAGGGGATTTAAAATAATACTGGGAATGTAGAACATAACTCCATCCTGCAGAAAATTGCATCACCGGAATAGAAGACAAATGGGACGGTGTCCTAGAATTTGATAGAGAAAGCTAAAGAATAAGAATTAGAGAAAAGATGAGAGTTATGGAAGACAGATGACAGATCCAAATAACCCATCTATATTGGCTGAAACCTCTAGCATCCATTCCCAATGAAAACTCTTCCACAATAAGAATACGAAGAGTCTCCCTTATAATCACGAGTACTATCCAATTCAAATTGACATCCAGATTGGTTGACACTAACCGGTAAAATGTTTAAAGCATTACCAATAAACTCAGAAAAAAAAAAAAAGAAATATTTGACATAAAAACTATAAGAATATTAAGAATGTTTGGAGAATTAAAGAGAAAGTCAATATGTGCTCAAAAAGGAAAATGTTAATTTTATGCATGAGAATTTCTTCTCAGTCATTTAAATGACTACAGTCCCCTGAGTAAGAAGCTAAATGTATTAGGCCTATATGACTCCAGCGCAGTCACTTTAGGCCTCAGTTTATGTTTATAGTCTTTGATGACTAGTGAGCTGAGCATTTTTTTCATGTATCTGGTGGAGTGTCATTTCTTAGTAAGCTGCAAAGTAATCTAATCAATTAAACGAGTGAGGAAATTTTCCTTGCTATGAAGTCTTTTTAAGGCTGATCTATCTAAAAAGCAGCTTTGAAGAAAGGTGTTTATATAAATATAATGAATTAACACATCCAATTTCTTATTAAACGTGCTAAAGATTGTTGGACATCTATCTGAAAATTTCTTTTGTGACTTCAACTCAATCCTGTGTGTAAACTGAGGCTTAATTACCTCACCTGTACTAATGGAGGTATTGGTCTGTCTTAGCCATAAAGTCTCCAATCCCACTCAGAGGTTTTTAACTCTGTTAACTCTAAATATAAGAAAAATCCAAATACTCAATTAGGATACAAGTATTTGGGAGAAGACGTAGAAACTCTCAGAAACATAATTTAGAATTTAACATGGCTTTCTGATAAAAGAAGTGATAAATGATTTGAATAATGATGGTATGATGTTGAACTGTTTATTACAGTGCACTTTGTTGAATTTTGTTAATAATACAAAAGTCTAATATCGCAAGATTTCTCTCAGAGAAAATATGTATTTCAGGATCTAGTTAGTGGCTTATGCATTTATCCATTCATGATTATCTGCTCGAAGTAAAACTGCAAGATATGGTGATGCAAAAGCATCATTCCCTGGAGATACCTGTTTGATAATAGCCATTAAGGTTTGATTACTTTGGGAGCAAAGAAAATAACTTTGATTTTGGTCCTAGCCAACACAGGTTTCATTCAACCCAAGTTCTATAAGGCACTATAGATGTTATATCAAAAATTGACATATATTTAATAAAGTTCTTATTCATTGTAAAGACAAGTATACAACATTCTACCCAGTCAACAAGGAAGTACTTTTATTAAAGTGTGTTTATTAAAGTGTGTTTTCCTTGGGAAAATTTAGGGGCTGTGATGATACGCTTTGTAGGAGTATAAGTGGTGAGAAGTTGACTAACCTCTCTGGACAAATGTTGTAGAACCTTTTTATATTTAAATAAACAAACTGATGATATTGTCAAACCATTGTTTAAACTAAATAAAAGGACTTTTGGATTATATATTCTTCCCATAATTTGTACCATAGCTTCCTATAACTATGAACTAAGAATTTAATGAGGACATAGAATCTGACTCAGAATAACCTAGGAAAAGTCTCTTCTCTGAATGAGTCTAGTTCTTTTTTAGGAAAACAACTTAATATCACCTTTATCTTGCTGTATCTCCAAAATGGGCTAAAAATAAATGCAAAATATCTACTGTACCCCTTTTACATTAGCCCTCAAAATAACTCTGACTAAGATTATAGAAAGAAGCTGAACTGAGAAGATGAAAGTTGCTTAAAAACTTTTAGATTGTAGGGTCAATGCTCACTTAGCTTTGGCCTCAATGTTTTCATCTATGATGCTAATCCCTAGATGTGCAGTTCGTCCACATATTTCATACAGCTTTGCTTTGCAGCTGCAAAGTAGATGAGGGAACAGGAAGCGGGGGGCAGAAGTTAAAATCTTGCAGCTAGAGCCACCCTCAAATTCATGATAAAATGATTAATGCCGATGACAGATGGAGAAGTAGACAGGGCTAGCCAGAGAATACTGCCAACCGATACCCAAGGACAAAGAATGAAGACTTCTAAAATAAACTACAGAACAGTGATTAGAAAAAAAAAATTCACAAGCCATTTATTAAAGTGGGGAAATTGTTGTAAGAGACAAACTATTTTCAAGTGTGAATGGAAGTGCTAGGTATATATGTTCCAGCCAGACAATGATGCTTCAATATGTCACTGAAAAAACTCTGAAGCTTGGACCAAGTTTGTGTTTCATTATCCATGAGATGAGCAAAATGAGCTACAGTTTTCAAGTAGCTATCTTATGGTAAGATGCTCACTGATGTTTTGCTTGCATGCTTTTCTTTTTCTTATTTCCCCTTCTGGAATCTACCTAGGACAGAACTAGGCAGCATTGCTGCTGAAGGTCAGATATTTAAAACTTTCTCTTATATTGGTTATTCCTACAAAGAGTAAGGCAGAAGGATAGCGTTACACATAATGATAACTGCTCCATTCTGCACAAAAGTGTCTCAAATTCTCCCAAGACATGTCCCAAAATACTATCGTATGGAAAATACCAGGAGAGAAAGAAGACTTTAGGTACAAATAAAGGATGAACTAGATTATGACATTTTTTTTCTTTTGATGTTTTCCCCTCTTCTAAGGTTATATACACTAATGGTCACTATCCATTACAAATATGCTTTGTCCTTTAAATAAATGAGTTAGAATGCCAACTGGGTGTGCCAGTGCCTCACAATTATACTATAAACATGTTGATTTATGAATAAAGTAATGCATCTTATATTACATTATGTAAATGTGGTTATAGCCTTAGTATAGATCATTCTTCAAAAAGAAATTTTAAAAATTCCTCTGTGAAAGTTATATAGTTATCAAAATTTGTTATACCTCTGCAAACCGATCTAAACAGTGAAACCCATCCAGCTTGCTACATGTAAAATTACTCAATACTACTGACTTTGTTTACTCTTTTTCCTTTCCCCATCTCAGGCAACAGACAGCAAAAACAAACAAGCAAAATAAAGACTTCACAAGAATTATATTATTATAATAGAGTTACATTTTGTATGGTACTTTGGAATTGGATTTTTAATGCCAGGTTTCATGGCAACTTCAATGAGTCAATTGTATTAGGGGAAGCAGTACCAATGGTAATGTGTTCGAGAGTCTCATTTGTTCCCCTCCACCTTCTACCTCCACACCGTTCCACCCTGTCTAAAGTCAATGTTGCTCTACGGATAATACAACCCACACTAAAAAATAAAAATAAAAAATAAAATAAAATAAATCATCAGTCTTGACTGCAAAGAAGTATAGGATTCATTTCTAAAAACTTGAAAAATATGGAGACAAAAGAAGCAAACATTTTTTGCCGACTCTCCTTCTTACTGAATTTGTTGCTTACTCCAAGCCTATATTTTCTCATTTTCAAAAGAGGAATATGAGTTTTTAAAAAATTCAGCAGGTGAAACATTTTGGTGCACTATAGGGCCTGGCAGAGAGTAGTTGTTTTGTAACTGCTATTTGATTTAATGTCTAGAGAACAATTCAGTATGCAGCCCAATATGGTTATTCTTTAAAACATCTTTGTTTTATTACAAAAATGGTAAAATCCTGTGACAGAAAAATTCGTAAGTGGAGAATAATACAAAAATAGCTCCCTGTTGTCTTCCATAATACATATAATTTGGGAATTTTTTAAAATATTTTTTTAATCTTGTGGTGTTTCATTCTATCTGAGTAATCACTCTGTACACATGATTTGGCATACTTTTTGAAAACTATTTTCCATATTTTTTCATAATCATGAAATTTTAATACCCACAGAAAACTTTATATAAGAAAAATGTATTTAATTATTTCAAATTGCCTTACTTTTAAAATTTTTAAAAATTGTTTAAAATAATTGTACTTGTAACAATTATCCTAGTGTTGTTATTAACATAAGTTTATTGAGTCATACTATGTATGGGTGCTAGTGAATCACAACCTTGCCACAAAACTGGTTTTTTTTTTGTTCATCTTTTTAGCATAAAGTAATTATTAAATTATTTGGTATTCAAGATCTACTATGTTTGAAATATCTTTTGGCTAGAATACATGCAGTATACCAAAAAGATAGCACAAAGCCCTGGATACTCTAACAAATGCATTGTATGTAGAAATGATGTATTTTATCTGGAAGTAAATTACTCATCTGCTTAGTGGTCTGAAATTATTAACCAGGCAACAATAGTTGCTGAGAACACAGTAAATTTTATAACAGATTTTTTTACCCTAGTAAAATATTTGGAGAAATTTATTTATCAAGGAAACTGATATATTTTTTTCCCATTCGTGGTAACCCCTGTCTTCCTCATCTAAGGTGCACGGCCCACAGTGGGGTTCATGAATGAACATTGGGAGTTCCATGTATTGTTTAAAAATGTGTTCCAAATCTAGAATTTTTGAGCCTATCTGAATTGGTCTTGGAAGAGGGACCTTATTTTTTTCGTAGCATGTAGTGCTGGATTTGATGATGTCTAAGTATCCTTCCAACTATAGAGAAATATAGTTTTGATGGTTGACTGGTACTATGCTCTGAATCTCTTCCAAAGTTCATGCTTTGAAACTTAATCCCCATATCCCCATTGTGATGGTATTAAGAGTCGCTGCCTTTTGGGAAGCAATTAAGTCATCAGTGTTCCACCCTCATAAATGGATTAGTGCCTTGTAAAGGGCTTGAGATCACTAGCTTAGGCCTTTTTTTGCCCTTCCACCTTCTGTCATGTGACGACACAGCAGGAAGACTCTCATAGGACACCAAATGCCAGTGCTTTGATCTTGAACCTTCAGCCTCCCAAACTGTGAGAAATACATCCCAGTCTCCCAAACTGTGAGAAATATACCCAGTGTGTGATACTCTGTTATTGCAGCACAAACAAATGAAGAAATTGGTGCTGAGAAATGGGGTGGTGCTGCTCTAACAAATACCTAAAATGTTGAAGCAGATTGAACTAGGTAATGGGTATAGTCTGGAGCAATTTTAAAGAGCATGTTAAAAAAATCTAGTTTTTTTTCCCCCCAGGGGCTGATGAGAGGAACATTGAGAATGGGAGAAGAGCTGTAGAAAAAAACCTCAGTCTTAGAGATTATCTAAGTGGTTGTGAATGGAAGTTGATAGAAATATGGACAGTAAAGGCCATTTGGATGAGATCTTAGACAGGTATGAGAAATGTCTTATTGGAAACTAAAGGAAAGGCCACCCTTGTTACAAAATGGCAAAGAACTTGGCTGAATTATGTTACTGTCCTAGTACTTTGTACTAGGCAGAATTTAAGGGCAATGAACAAGGATATTTGGTAGAAGAAATCACTAAGCAAAGTGTTCAAGGTGCTGCATGGCTTCCCTTGACTTGCAGCAAAATACAAGAAGAAAGAAATGAGATAAAGACTGAATTCATAATCAAAAGGGAAACAGAACATAACAGGTTGGAAAATTCTCGGACCATGTCAAGAATTGTTAAAAAGAATGTTTAGGAGAGAAAACTAAGGATATAGGCAAGAGACCCTATGATAATGAGACTAGAAGGAAGCCAGATGTTACTCATCAAAACTATAGGAAAATGATCCTCAAGGTAATCTGGAAATCTTCTAGGCTGCTATGCTATCACAAGATTGCAAAGGAAGCCTCAGAGTATCTTCACCAGGGCAATGTCTAGTGAAGTTGGGGAAGTGGTACTGCCCCCAATGTCTCAGTACTAGGACAGGAACATAATTCAGCCAAGTTCTTTACCACTTTGTAACAAGGATGTCTTTTCCTTCAGTTTCCAATAAGATATTTCTAATTTCTATCTAAGATCTCATCTAAATGGACTTTACTGAACATATTTCTATCAACTTCCATTCACAACATTGAGGGCTGAAGAATTTCAAGGGAGGGACTCAGGGCACCCGAAGCTTCCAGGGTACATGATGAATTCAGGAATCGCTGCCTAGGGCTACCTTAAGCCTCTGCTTCTGGCATTTTTGTGTTGTATTCCTTGCTGCTCCAGATGTGGCTCAAGTGGGCTCAGGTGCAACCTGGATTGGTGCTCCACAAACTGTAGACCTCGGTGATGTCTGCTCAGTGCCAACTCTGCAGGCACACATAGTACACAAGTTGTGCAGGCACAGTTATTTTCACCTAGATTGCAAAGGATGCCTCAGAGTGTCTTCACTAGGGCAATGTCTAGTAAAGTTGGGGAGAGTAGGGCTGCCCCTAATACCTCAGAACTCTACAGTTACCTGGATATAATCCTAGACTCAAAGAGCTACAAGTATCTGACTTCAATTCATGAGCTTCTGCATGAAGTGCAACCAGCAAAGTTGTGAGGGGAGGGCTCCCTAGGGCATTGAGGGCCCAACTCTCACCTCAGTGTGTCCAAACTGTGGGATATGGAGTCAAAGGAGATTATTCTCCAACCTTAAGATCTAATATTGTTTGCCTTCTTGAATTTTGTACTTCCTTGGCACATGTTACTTTTTTCCTAGTTCCTTTGGCTTCCCTTTTGAATGAGAACATCTATTCTATGTCCCACCAGTGTATTTTGTAAGTACACAACTTTTTTTTTTTTTTTTTTGAGTTGGAGTCTCACTTTGTTGCCCAGACTGGAGTGCAGTGGCCGCTCCCAGCCACTGCAGCATCGACCTGCTGGGCTCCGGCGATCCTTCCGCCTCAGCCTTCCGAGTAGCCCGAATTACAGGCGTGCGCTACCATGCCTGGCTAATTTTTTATTTATTGTAGAAATGAGGTCTCGCCAAGTTACCCAGGCGGGTCTCAAACCCGCGGGCTCAGGCAATCCACTCACCTCAGCCTCCCAAGACACGGGATTACAGGCTGAGGCACCAAACCCGGCTAGTACACAACTTTTTTGATCTCAGAGGTGTACGACCGGAGAGTGCTTTGCTTAAGAATAAATGGTACCTGGAGTCTTACCCATATATGATTTAGATGAAACTCTGGGTTTAAGACTTTTGAGTGAATGTAGAATGAGCTAAGATTGTTGGATTGTTGAAATGAAATAAATGTATTTTGCATATGAGAAAGATCTGGATTTTAGTGGCCAGGGGCAAAATGCTGTGATCTGAAGGTCCCCCCAGATTCATGTTTTGGAATTTAAGCTACACTGTGGTGGTACTAAGAGGCAGGGCATTTGGGGGAAGTGATTAAGTCAGGAGGGCTTCACTCCCATAAATGGATTAGTGCCTTGTAAAAAGGTTTGAGGAAACTAGTTTAGGTCCTTTTGGTCCTTTCACCTTCTGTCATGTAAGAACACCCCAAGAAGGCCGTTGCTAGAAACCAAATATCAGCACCTTGATCTTAGACTTTCCAGCTTCCAGAAATGTATGAAATAAAATTTCTCTTATTTATGAATTACCTAGTCTATCGTATTCTGTTGTAGCAGTACAAATGGACTAAGACAGCTGGCTGACCCCTGTGTTTGGAAAGATGTGCTTTCATGAGCAGATCAGTCTCACTTCTCCCACTTCCCTCTAAAACAGCTTGGCTTCAATAGGGTTGCAGGAAAATTATCTGAATGGAAAAATGACAGGTGGTAGGATCTCCTTGACATTGTTAATAATTGAGTCTAGAGAGGTTTGAAGTGAACTGCTAGAAACAAACAGATGAAACAAAAACAAAACTCCCCCCCCGCCCAGTGGCAGAATGCCCAGGCTACAAGTTATTGTGACATTTTCCCTTCCTTAGACTCAAAAAAGTGATCCTGGTTGGAGGGGCTCACAGCATCCAAAAAGGGAGGAAATATGCCTTGTTATTCTAACATTCAATTTTCTTCTAGATGACCCGAAATAGCTTTAAAACATTCTGCCACCCAGAGAATTGGGCCCAAACCAATACATTGTAAACACTCCACACTTTTATTTCTTAACATAATAATATCTGTATGAACTTAAAATCTTACAAATTATCTTGTGTCTTTTACATTTTATAATACTTAAAATGTTTAAATTTCTATGCTAGTCACAGAAGGATGTTTTCTAGAAGTCAGAGAAACTGCATTATATTTCTAGAATACACAATTAGATCCGGAGCTTATAAGTTTTTTGTTTCAGTGCCTAAATTTTCCAAATTTAGTATAAAAGGAAACTAACATATGCATGCCAATGATATGCCAGGAATTGAGTTAAGAGGATTACTTAGATTATTTCATGTGATCCTCCATAGCAACATAAAAAACTTGCTATCTTCAACATTATTTTATTTATGAGGAAACCAGCCCAGGGATATTAGATAACTTGCCAGATACCTCAAAGCTAGTATACAGCTGTATGAGTCCATTTGGGTTGCTGTAATAAAATGGATTGGGTGTAAGAAAATAAAATAGACTCTGTGGCTTAAGCAACAAACATTTATTTGTTACCATTTCGGAGTTTGGGAAGTCCAAGATTAGGGCACTGCTAGATCTGGTGTCTGGTGAGGGCTCGTTCCTAGCAGATGACATCTTGCTGTATCTATCCATGGTAGAAAAGGGAGAAAGAGTTTCTGAGATTTCTTTTTTATGGGCACTAATCCTATTCATGAGGGCTCCATGCTTATGACTTAATCACTTATCAAATGCCCTACCTCCTAAAACCATCACACTGAGGGCTAGGATTTCAACATATACATTTTTGAGGGACACAAACATTTGGTTTGTAACAATGACAAAACTGAGAGTTACAGCAAGGTTTTTCTGATTTCATCATCTTTTCAAATCTTAATTTTATATCTTAAGGACAAGCGAATTCTTTGAGACCACATGTCAGAAAACACATATGAAGTTATAACTCATGGGAACAAAACTGGCAGAGAATGGGGTACTTATCCTGTGGTTTCCAGTGGAGGCTGGAAAGATACTGCTGTTTGTAAGCCACTTTGATCAATCCGATATTGGAGGGCAGGAGGGGGAGAAGCAATTGGCTCAAAGGTCTACAATACAATGAATTCACTACCTAACTGGGGATGCTTGAGTTATGCAAATTATTAATCTAAGAGAATCATATTGTTAATGCCTGAGTGATGTCTGTTCTCTAGATAAAATGGATCTACGTAGATACAATACTTGTTACATCCCATTTGAATGTGACAGTGCTTTTACTTATTTAAAACTTCCCTCCAAATTGACAACTTGTTCACTCTTAATGATTCTCCCATAAATTTGTTTATGGGTGCTTTCAGTGGTGGAGTGTCAACTGAGACACAAAGCGTTAGTGAACACTGGTAATGCCAAAGCTTCCATTATAGCAAACAAATGAGGCACTTTGTCTGAGACAGTTTACTAACGTGTGCTCACTATAATGAGCTCTGTATTATGATACATTGAGCATGTGGCTCTTGTTTGGTTCAGGAAAGAGCTATATTGGAGTTTGTGGCTGATCACAGTAGCTTTTAGAGTGGTGCTATGTGACCACAAACTTTCAGAAAAGCCTGGCAAGAGATTTGATTTTGAATGTGCTAAATTGAGGGATCCTGTTCTTACTCTTATTGAATGTTGGGGAAATTAAAAAGATACATATCGCCTTATTCACTTTGTTCCTTTCTTCTCTTAATTCTTTCTTCCTTCCCTGTACCCCATATTCTTCCTCATGTTCTCTCTGTCTTTTTTTCCCCTTCTTTTAACAAATATGCTTATTTTAGGGATGGGGTAGGCTAGTCCAAGAGGTCAGTACTCTTTAACTGTAAAGTATCAGCAAATATCCTGGTCTTTGTGGGTCATCTGATCTTGATCACAATGACTCAATTGTGCTGTTGTATCATAAAAACAGCTGTAGACAATACCTGAAGGGCTAAGTGTGGCTGTGTTATAATAAAACTTTATGTATGGATGTCAAAATTTAAATTTCATACAAATTTTATTTGAATTTCATACAAAGTTCACATGAAGAAATATTCTCCCTTTGAAATTTTCCAGCAATGTGAAAAAAAAAATCTTAGCTCACGAAGACCTTACAGAAGCCAGTATAAGTTTCTTGCCAAAGGTCAATTCAACTCTGATGTCTGCCTGGCACCATATGCTAATATCTGACATTTAATGTTTCCCTCAAAGACATTGCCTCCGCCTAAAAGATCACTTTCCCAAAAATGTATTCCATGCTTAAATTTCCCAGACTTATCTTTTATTCTTCAACCATGTATACCCTTTTGACCTTTAATACTAAACTCAAATGATTTCTCTTTCATAAAATCTCTTCTTACCCTTCTCTTTACCATTAACTTTCAACTGGGGATGCCATATCAAAACAACACAGACTGAGTGTCTTAAACATCAGAAGTTTGTTTTTCACAGATACTGGAGGCTGGAAATCCAAGATCAAGTTGTTGGCAAGGTTGGTTTCTCCTGAGAGAGGCTGCTCTTTTTGGCTTGCAGATGACTGCCTTCTTTCTGTGTCCTCACATGCAAGAAAGGATGTACATGCATTCCTGTTGTCTCTTTCTCTTTTTATAAGGACTCCACACTTATGACCTCATTTAACTTTAATTACCTTTTTAGTGGGCCTTGTCTGAAATGAAGTCACATTGGGGGTTAAAACTTTAATCTACGAATTTGAGGAGGGACACAATTCAGTCTATGACATCCTCAATCATATGTATAAAACTTAAGGAGGGCAAAGAAGGCAGCAATCTAAAGAAATAATATTTTTGCACAATATTTTAAAAATAAAAATCAATGCAAAAAAATCAATGATAAAAAAAATCAAAATTTTAAATAAAGCCAGGATCAGTATTATTGATTTTTCCTTTTGTCTCAGACTTCAATATGGCTTAGCATGGCACTTATTTCTTCCTCTCTGCTCCTTCAGCCTATCCTTTATCTTGGCTCTTTTTTCATTTATGATACATAGCATCCCCTTTCTTGTTGGTGAATTTTTGAAAGCGAGGGTTATATTTTATGATTATATTTACTTCCTCAATTTTTAGCACATAAGTGCACAGCAACTTACATACATCTGTACATTAAAATGTGAACACTAAAATGTGTACATACGTGTCCTAAAATGCGCGCCCTTTGATGTGGTATCATGGGCTAATGTAGCCATTTAAATATTTGGAGCATTTTTAAAAATCAGAAATGTGTAAACACGTAAACTGCTATGCCCTTTCTTGTCATGTTTATGATGAAAAAAATCTTATACAAAGCAAAAATACCCAGGAAACTTGAAGAAAACGAAAAAGGATGTAAGCAAAGTGAAAAAATAGTGATGTGATTATACTCCAAATAAGGTAAGAGGAAGAACAAAATCTTTGAGATATAGACTATGCAGCAAGTCATTCATGAGTCTCATCATATGGGATACTTCCTTCAACTTCACACCTTTAGCTTAAATGTGTTGGTGAGAAAACCCAGGAGTAGAAAAGCTAAGTAATTTATAGCTCACAGCCAAATGTGGATTAGAGAGGGTTTAATCACTCTGAATCCTGTAATAGTTACTTCCTAAAATTTCATTTTGATCCTCATTAAGAAATAGACATTATTCTTCTCTTCGGGGATTTACATTAGCATGAAAGAATAACAAAGAGTAATGCAAATCATTACTGGCTTCAGGATTCTGGAATAAAATGGTCTCTGATATCAACCATACTGATCTTTCAAATTTCTCCTATCAGATACTTAGCTGCTTGAGAGTAAGTGCTGTCCTACTAAGCAGTGTATTCACCATGATGTCTCAGATTATGATGAATGAATTTCTGACAGTTCCATTGTAATCACTCTTGGGTTGCAGCAAACAGGGGTTCCATCAGTTCCAGAGAGAAGGTAATTTCCTAGATAAGCACAATGTGCCCATACATTGGAGATATTCAGACACAAGAATAAGGTGTCTTATTCTTGTGTCTGAATATGGAGACACCCTAACTATGTTTATGGCTGCTTTGAAGAATTTAAGGTCCCTTCCTTCAAAAATCTGGTGCTATTACTGTGATTCTGTGTTGTCATTCATTCACTAGAGGTCTTGTTATTCTGCACTTATGTTTTAGAAATTTTCTCTTACTTCCAGTCTCTCCAACTTCTTAACCACCACCACCACTCAGAAAGCTGAATTTAATTGCTCTTTGCTTTCTGCCCTACAGCAAATCTTCCTCATGTCAACAGAAAATTAACATGTGTTAGCAGGTGTTAACATACCCAATGCTTGGTTCCAAGCATTTTAAGAACGTAGTTCTAAAACGACATACTTAAAACTACAGATTACCTTTGCCTACATGTGTAGACAGAGCAGACAGAGGGAGATCTAGAGATAGGAGGGCACCTGCTATTAAGACTTTGTGGGTGGCTGGGCTCGGTGGCTCAGCCTGTAATCCCAGCACTTTGGGAAGCCAACGTGAGTGAATTGGCTGAGCCCGTGGGTTCGAGACCCACCTGGGCAACTTGGTGAGACTTCATCTCTCCAATAAATCAAAAAAAAAAAAATCAGCTGGGTGTGGTAGTGCATGCCTGTAATTCCAGCTACTCGGAAGGCTGAGGCGGAAGGATCGTCGGAGCCCAGCAGGTCGAGGCTGCCGTGGCTGGGAGCGGTCACTGCACTCCAGTCTGGGTGACAGAGTGAGACTCCAACTCAGAAAGAAAGAAAAAAAGGAAAAAGGCTTTGAGGGCTGTACATTTGCCCGGTAGTTGTCCCTCCTCATGGGGATGCTGTATTTCAATCCTCAGCATGTCCCTGGAAATTCCGAACCTTGAGAGAATGAGAAGCTTCCCTACATGACCTCTAGTAGTAGCATCGGTACCTGAAAAAACTAGAGACAAAAGTCATACTCATGATGTGTGTGGATATTGAGAAATAGGCAGCTGAACAAAAAAGGTAACTTTTGGGGCCCTAACCTCTCTTTAGCTCCATAGAGAAAGCTGGAATTCGGAGTCAAAGAACACTAGTCTTATAGCCAAGCGATTTGGCATAAATCCTCTCTTGGGTACTCATTACCTATGTAGCATTAGCAAGCTACTTCATCAGTATGTAGGGGATAATAACAAACTCATTTTAGGATTTGTTGGGGATATTAAAAGATAAGCTAATGAAGCTTAAGCTGCAGGGCTTCTTACTTGCATAGATTCTGTAACTCATTTTATACAAAAATTGTGTATCTTTAAAAACATGTATACATTTTGGGTCCCCCAAAATCAGGATCTATACTTGTTTTAATCTTTCTTTTTTTATAGTACACTTAATATCAGATACAACAAGAAGACAAGATCTTATGTCAAGAAATGACATACTTTTTTTAAGCAACCTTAAAATAATATAAAAGTATATGATTTATGAAGTTACAAAAACATTTATTTAAAAATCTAACATCATAACAGGAATCATGTTCATTTATTCCAATTACCTCACTATCTTTGTATATCTATACATAAAACATCTTATATATAATTGTTGTCATGACCTGTTTAAATTTTAGCTTTCAGGGTGATCTTTTGAAAATAATTGCTGAAATTAGCTTTTGGGTACAAGAGAAGGAGTTGGCTCTATGTAACAGCTGGGACACTTCTCTCATTTTAATAATAAATTGATAATATGTCTAATATCTAATAATCACGAACTGTGCAGTAGGGATTGTTCTTAGCACTTGAATAATGTTAACTCAATTTCTAAAAATAATTTGAGAGGTAAATTCTATTACTGTTTTCATTTTATGGATGCAAAATAAAGATACAGAATAGTTAAGCCATTTCTCTGTACTTACACAGTTATTGAACAGGGGAACCAGGAGATAAAGCCAAGATGCCTTACTGTGAAGGCCGTGCCCTTAACCATCATGGCAGACTGCCCTCCATATGTAAGAAGAAGCCACATTATAAGAGTAAAGATGATGGCTGGCTCAATAGCTCTCACCTGTAATCCTGGAGTCTTAGGATGCTGAGGTGGGAGGATCTCTTGAGCCAAGGAGCTCAAGACTATAGTGAGCTGTGATAGCATCATTGTACTTTAGCTTGGATGTCAGAGTAAGCATATGTCTCTAAATTGTTTTTAAAGAGTTAAGATGAGGAAGATCCATAAATTTGGAGTTGGAAAGAAGATAATACTTCTATGTTATAAATATTATTTTGTATGTAAAGAACAATGCAAAGTCAATAAGTAGCTGAAAGTACATTGGAGCAAAAAGAAGATATAAAGTAATCAGCTTGCTGTAATCCCAGCACTTTGGGGAACTGAAGTGAGAGGATTGCCTGAGCCCACAGGTTCAAGACCAACCTGGGCAACTTGGCGAGACCTCATCTCTACAATAAATAAAAAAATTATCCGGGTGTGGTAGCGTGCACCTGTAGTTCCAGCTACTTGGAAGGCTGAGGCAGTAGTTCCAGCTACTTGGAAGGATCACCTGAATCCAGCAGACTGATACTGGGGTGGCTGTGAGCATGTCACTACACTCTAGCCTGGGTGATGGAGTAAGACTCCCACTCAAAAAACAAACAAACAAACAAACAAACAAAAAAGTAGTCAACTTGGAGAAAGGAAAAGTGAATTTACTAAAAAAAAGTTAGGATTTTGGAATAACTCTAGTTTAATATTTGTGGCTATAAATATAAAAAGAGAGCATCATTTTGGGATTTTTCTCAGCTCCTTTAACACATATTTATTCTTGGCAGACATTTGAATTTTATTCATGGCCAGTTATTGCCTCATAAGTATGTCAGAGTTAAAGCAAGAGAAAGGGGATTAAGAGTATTTGTAAAGTACTGGTTATAGTTATAAGACATGGACACTATAGGCCTGGGCTAGTGTAAAAGACGTGATATGTGAGGACATGGCAATGTGAGCAATAATTACAATGAGGAGAAAGAATTGTTGAAGTATGGGACTAGACAAAGTATGATCAAAGATAGTGATCTTAAATTAGAATATTAGATTTCAAGGTTTTAAAATAAGTGATGTTATTATTGATGACATTTTCTGGGTCTGAACCTTTCGTGTGAGTGACATAAGTAAGAGTAAAGAAAAATCATGGTTTTTGAGGAGGTGAAGGAATTGAATGCCAGGGCTTCTGCAATAATCAAAAGTGGTGGAAGGAGTGATAATAGAGAGGAAATTAGTTTGTAATTGCATCAAAGAATTGAAGGGAAGTGGTCAAACAGTTGTAAGGGATATTAGGCTAACTGTCAGAATTCCTTGTGTATCAAAGGGTATGAAATTTTAAAGAACAAAGGTGGAACAATGATCTAGACTAGGATTGGCAAACTATGGACATGGGCCAATCCTGCTCTCCCTTTGTTTTTGCAATAAAGTTTTATTGGAATACAACCTAACTCATTTACTAATGTATTGTCTGTTGCAGCTTTGGAACCACAGTGGTAAAGTTGGATAGCTGCTAATGTTTGCTGAATGTTTCATGTTAACTATTATCAAGAAGTACCATCAGGACACCTACTGCACATTAAGGTCCAATATATTGTAGTATGGAGAGGGAAGAGAGTATTTCTTTGAGAGAAATGCAGGAAAAGGAGTATTCACAGAATGCCTCAAAGTTTTTCTTAGAGTAAGATAATAGCGTTCAGAGTAGAAGGTGGTGGTTTTACCAAAATTTTCTCCATATAACAAAGTCCAAAGATAGAGTTATTGATACAAGTTTGGGTATCTGTCAGTGTCTTCTTGACCCAGAATATTTTCTGACTTTCTGCCCTGCTGTTTTTGGCAGATTGGGTTTGGGTACTTTGGTTTTTCATGGCATCGTCTCAGAAGTGAAACAAAGTTTAATCCAGGAAGCTGGACGTAGGTGTGTGGTGGAAAGAAAGTGACTTTTCCCAAGGTTCTTACTTTACGGTGGTGAAGTACATTTTCCAAAAGTTTCCTAGAAGACTTTACGTACTAGATCAACAGTGAGAATTGCATCAAATGGATACACCTTGCTGCCAAGAATGCCAGGAAATCAAGTATCTAGCAACAGTGAAGGTGAATGTCATGAATGAATGAGACTAGTTATGACTCCTTGCTTCCCTGAACAAAATGGGTTGTTAGTAGCAAGGGATAAATGAAAGTAGAAATAGAATAGAAACCATGAATGTACCACAAACTTTGGAGGAATGTATTGTTTTCTTACACCCTGAATTTCAGTGAACACACCAGAAAGTTTGGATAAAATGAAAAAGAAGGAAAGAAGTAGTTGGTCATTGAATGCAAAAAGCCTTACAGGTCAATAATCTGGATGGTGACTGATGACTTGGGTGACTTAGAAAAGTAGTGCTAGCCGGGCTCAGTCTGTAATCCCACGCTTTGGGAGGCTGAGGT